>NW_023614706.1:0-62292 GCF_013339695.2 Rhipicephalus sanguineus
TTTTTTTTTTATTGCGTGAGGAAAGTTGGTTGGATTGGGTTTTGAGAGAAGGCGTGGATGGACGTCCGCAGAGATAAGCGTCAAGAACAGCAAGGACCGGCGGCAAGTCGTCGAGCATTTGCTATAAATCCCTAGCCGCAAAAAGAAGCAAACGGGCTCGTTTTGCGTTGTCATTTTCCCGCACCCACGTTCACAGCACACACTTCGAGCTACGCACCAGGAAGGAAACAGGGGCAAAATGCACTAAATGGCAGCATTGGCGCTGCGCACTCGGAGAGTGGTGGCGCCATCACCTGAGCGCAGGTGGTCTATTCATAGTTTAGGTACAATATTGTCAATGCTCTGTTATGGCAGTCTTATGTTTTATTGAGGTGAATTTTCATTTGACCTTGCCAAATTTTGTGTTTCTGGATTTGAACGCAAGACATTCGTTGTTGCCAGCACAACTAAGTGTTGAGCTGCTAAGCAGGTGGATGAAGGTCAATTCCAGGCGAGGAAGGAACACCCTATGAGGGAGCAGTGCGCAATGTAATTGATAGAAAGAAAAGAAAGAAGGAAAGAAAATAAAGAAAGGATGGAAAGAAAATAAGACAAGAAAGAAAGGAAGAGAAGAACTAAAGGAAAGAGAGAAAGGAAAGGGAGTAAGAATGAAAACAAAAAAGTTAGAAAGAAAGAGGAAAGAAGAAAGAACGAAAAAAGAAAAAAAAAAGAAAATAAAGAAAGAGAGAAAGAAAAAAAAGGAAGAGAGCAGAAAAGAAAGGAAGAAAGCAGAAAGTAGAAAGAAGCAAAGAATGAAAGAAAAAAAGGAAGGAAGGAAGGAAGAATGAAAAAAAAAGAAAGAAAATAAAGAAAGAGAAAAAATTGGGGGACCCTTAAGCTTCGCCTTTAAGAGTTGAACGCAACAGCGAAATCCGGCCCCTGGTGCGCACTTCAACCACTAAGTGCATACTTCTTAATGTGTATTGTTACACACACACGCACACAGACACACACACGCGCGCGCGCGAGAATGGTACATACAGGTTTTTGATCTAAAGCAAGAGTCGCATGGCCTCCAAGATGCACGCCGCGCGCTTGCCATCTCGGAGGCCATGAAGAGTCTCACAATGCCTCACAGATGGCAGCACATTATCTAGCGTTTGCTGTTTGCTTGATCAACGCCTCCTCTGGAAAGGCGGCATTTGCTTGATATGTTTTCCGCTAGATGGACATAGTTGTCCATTTCCTTTCTCGATTTTTCGCTCACAACCAACGGTCCCGACACCGACGACGGAATTTCTGCGACACGAGCTCTCTAACGCTATCGCGTTAAAAGAAGGAATGAAGGAAAAGTAGTAGGTCAGGCACGCACACGCCAAGGCTCTTCTCGGTCGAGGAACGGCTCCTAAATTTTTTTCTTTCTAAGTAGATTAAAGCTCTCGGCAGCCACCGCTGTGACGATGAAATATGGGGTTCCACTGGAAGAGTGAAATATAAGCTTGTGAAGGAAGTCTGCGTGATGAAGTGAAAAAATATGGGGAAGGTTGGTGGAAGAGGCGGAATCATTGCGAATAAGCTTAGAAGCGGGTTTTAAGTAAAGATCGGTAAGGTTGTAGGAGCTGGGAAAAGAGGTAGAACACATCAAACTCATCTTGCTGGCTAATACCCGGCCTTTTAATTAGCTAATAATGTGATAATGCAGCCAAAAATATAATCTCACAGCGGAGAGAATGTTTGTGATTTCTTTACCTGAAAGCTTCGGTGTGGTAATGCAGAATTTTGAGCACATCACGGCAACAGGAATGATGCTGCACCTACTTTCCACCCGTGAAAAGGGTCGCACGGTCATGTCTTTCGTTTCACCTAGCCAGTGGAAAGAGGGAGAATTTTTTTTAATAGAGAAAAGATAAATTGAATAAATAATAAATGTATACTCATAATCAGCAGTTTTGTAATATGAAATCGTATTTAAGCGAGCATACAAGATTAACAGAAAAACAAAGCAACGTAGAATCTCGTTTTGGAGTTGTCTAAGTGATGCTTTGAGATTTATTGCGCTTTGTATCCTTCCCTAGAACGTTGTTTTCGGGCGGCACCGGCACGGCGTCTTTCACCTAGCACTCGTCAGGATCTGGAACGCCCCCCGGAATGCGCATTCCGCGACCACCGATACGCGTGCTTTCGCGTCGAATTTTCGAAAAACTTGAATTTACCTGATGTGTGGAGCCCTGCACAGCCGCTTTGCACGTTCTCCTGCAGACAGGGGTGGAAGCGGGCTTGAGTGTTTTGGAGCAGCTCAGGGAGCAGGTATAATGGTGTTTTGGAGCAGCTTTGGAGCACCAAAATGTGTGTTTTGGAGCAATGCAAGTTAGTTTTGGAGCAGAATTATATGATCAAATATCATTGTTCTTTTTGATTTCTGGTAAACACAGGATTTCCAACGATTTTAGAAAACATTTAATACGGATGAACTAACTACACTTCACACAAATTAATATATATATATATATATATATATATATATATATATATATATATATATATATATATATATATATATTAATATATATATATATATATATATATATATGCGCACACACACACGCGCGTACGTGTTATCAAAACAACGCAACTGTGATAGAGCAATGACTCAGGAAAAGAGATAAGCGATGTTCTGAATAGCTACACTTGACTATACTGACAAATGAAAAACATTAAAGATAATGAACGTTTTTCATCAGCGGTGTTTTCGCACCGCCTTTGCCGGGTTGCTACATTTTCGTCAAAAGCCTACGCCGGCTTCAAAAAATTCCTTCGAAATGCGCGGAGGTCAGCGCCGTCTGGAGGCATTGGGAGAAACCAAAGAAGCACGTGTCTGCACCCTAAACTGCGTTTGTCGGACGAGCGGGCGATGTGCCGCACGAGGCGTTTTCTTTTCTACTTCGAGGAGGAAGACGCGGCGGCGCGATTTTGAGATGGCGTTCGTGAAAAGGACGCGCGCGTCCCTCCGACCACGCGTCAGTCGCGCATGAAATCAAGCCATTCAGGACGCAACAGCGCGATTTCGCGAAGGCGTTCGTCAAAAAACACGCGCGTCCCTCCAAACGCGCCTAAATTGCGCCAAAAATTGCGCCATGCGGTTCGACCTTCTCCCTTCAAGTTCCCTTCCAAGATTTGTCAATTATTGGTGTCGCTTATATGCACGCAAATACGGTACTTGAGATGCGATGATACAAAATGTCGCAATCGCACAATTTGTATCCCGTGGTTCTGTCTTCGTACTACCTGACATTTGTCTTTTCAGTAATAAACGTTCCAAGTGTCTATCTTGTTTTTTTTTTTTGCATATTTCTTCACTCGCCACCTCATGAGCCAAACCACACGCAGCAACGGCGGCGAGCGGCATGTCATGTAGTGCTGCGGATGGTACGAGCTACAGCGTACTCGACCACGAGCCGAGCGCAGGTTCTGACGAGCCAAAATCGAACAACGCGACCGATCGCACTAGCGATACTAAGCTCGTCCCTGCACGAGCGCGTTTACATGCTGCATTTATAACGTCTAAGGGCTTGTGTGCAATGCAACAAATTCTGCACATGGAGAGGCACGCTTTCACTAAAAAAATGAGTTTCGGAAATGGTCCAACCGACTTGCACGGACCGAGGCCCTGTGAGTGGTTTCGTGGTTGGTAGTGGCTTCACTGACCGTAAACAGATAAAACATTTTTTTCTTTCTCATGAAGACTTATGACACAAAATCCACATTACACACTCAGCTATACAGCGGTTTCCGTAATGCAAAGTTCCTAAATAATGGTCGCGCGTTTACGTCCGGGGCGGCTGCTCGCACTATCCTCATGGCTTTACATCACATTAAGTATTCGCAGTAAATAGAACCTTTTCGACAATTATGAAGCGTCAACGCAGCTACTTTTGTTCATGTTTGCAATCCCAGGCCACGATAACCGCAACCGCCTCGTGCACGCAGCGCACCAGAAAACTCCATTGCCGCCGGCGTCAATCGAAATATGGCCGCACAACTCACTTTCTTGTAGCTAGCTCCTGTACAGGCTCGCTAGCTCTTTTGTGCCTTCGACAACGTCACGAGAGCGCGCCAAGTGATGTGATGATGATATAAGCTCGCATAGGCGTGCCATGACACGGATGACAGCGGCACATAAAGGCACCAAACATAGCCTCGGTGATCGGTTCCGGAAGCGCACTGGAGCCTATCTCGGAGGCTGTGCACCAAAGACCGCTTGGGAGCAGTTTCGGCGCAATAATGCGTTTTGGAGCAGGATGGCGCAGCAGAAGCGGATTGGCGCAGCGTGGCGCAAATGGCGCAGCGCTTCCACCCCTGTGCAGAGGGACTGAGTTCCACTAACAGTAAATTTAACGGATGTTATTTCTACCGCAGGTACGGCGCGTTGATGTGGTCCAGATATATTCTCATTGTGCAAGCATGGGTTTGCAGACCAGTTCTCGGAAAAGGCGATAAAGAAAAAAACTAAGAAAAACGAAAAGAGTGCGCAGCTCAGTGGTCAAGAGACTCACCTTCGGAGCGAGCGGGCCCAGGTCCGAACCCCAGCACAGGAGTGAAAAGTTATATTGTTTTATTCACTTATTTGTTTATGACGATTATCATTTTAACGCGACAGAGAGCCAGGCAGCCGTTTTTTCGTGGAGTCCGCCTAGAAAAAGCTTACATATTATAAAAAAGAGTTTGGCCGTAACTATATTTTTCTTTCTCCTATGCTTATTTGGGGGCCTACCTACACCCTGGAACGCACTATGTCCTCTAAGGTAGCGGAGGTTCCGGTATGGTCTCTGAGGCCTCCTTAGCGCGTGTGTGTATATGTGTGTGGGTGGAGGGAGGGGGTTTCAAAGGACCAGCTGCAACACACTTACGCTAGAGTGTAGTCGAATATTTTCACTCACGCAGTTGCCCCGCTCTGCAGCCATGCCCACATGATGACGCTGGCAACCCAGGCTCCCTCACGAAATGCAACTGACGTATTTTGAAAACGGCCTATTCTGCCGGAGTAGAGCGGATAAGAAGATACCTATGCTTTCAGTTAGTCCAGTGATGGCAAACAAGAAGCAAGGCGGTCTCATTACCGATATCGGTGGCGGCGGCGGCATTGTTCGCGAAAAACTTGGACGTCGGGCAGTGCACAGAAATGCGAGTGGTATGCAAAATGAGGCCTCTCAAGATGCGCCTGTTAAACGTGTATTAGTATGCGCCGTTTTGCAATAATAGATGCTCTGCCAATCGTGGGCTTGTCGGCGATTAGTTTTTTCAGATATGGACATTTGATGTTTATAGAGGTCACATGTCATTTCACGTTGCCTCGTTTCGTTGTTGCATTTATTTGTTTCACGCATGACTGTCGTTGTTGCATTTAGAACAGGTAAAAGTGAAGAGCGAGCATTGCGCAATCCACGAGAAAGAAAAAAAAAAAACGGTAGGTCAGGCAAGCACACGCGCAACTTCGCTTGCCCCCAGTTTTCCCGATACGGGTGTAGATGCGACGATATAGCGGGTACAGATAGAAAACAATTATACCATGTCCCACTAAAGGGAACCATGTGGCGATGCGATACAGCGCATGGGTAGACTTAAAGTTCCGTTCATCACGGGCACCTTGCCCGATGTTAACGCGTCCTTGCAAGTGGGAGCACACCATGATTTCACGGTAGTTGCTGTTGCTGTTACTCATCCCGAACTCTTGTTGGAGCACGCCACGCTGGTTCATCGCGCGTCTGCAGAATCTCGTTCCCCGAAGCCATCACGTGATTGCTGAGAGAGTGTAAGGGGGAGAGGCCACAGCGTCTTACCCAGCCCTTGCACAGGCCCGAACGCGCTAGCGCGTGTCAGCACATATGGGTTTAAACTGCGTTACGCCAAGATAACAGCATACGGCTTCCCGGGCCCCTAAAGTGCTCTGCACGTATCATCATCAAGGCGGTCGAAGAACAAGAGAAGAAGACCTCTCCTCGGCGCGAGCGCGCACTCAGATGACTATGCTAGGTGGTAGAAAGCGGACGGCGCCAATGGCACTACGGACACAGCCCAGCGCAAAAGGCTGCTTCGCATCTAAAACTGAGCCAGGAGCACGGAGGAAGGAAATAACTGAGGAGGGGCCCTGACGTCACTGTCGGTGGGCCTCTATGAAGCCGGAAGTCGGCCATATTGACCGGGCAGATCCTCCTCTCTTGTTTACGTGCAAACAGCGCAGTGGAAGGTACGTCGCTCTCTCCGCCTCGAAAAGCACATGGGCTGCGCGGCGCGCGTACCGTGGCGATCCGAAACCAACTGAACGGAATTCAACACGCTGGGCCAGCGCGATACCGCTGGCGAAATCATTTCGTGCGTTGCAGTTGCGCACGAGCCTACGCGTTCGCCGGCTCGTCTGTCTACCCTCCGAATGCCCTTCCTTAGCGTCAGAGGTGCAACGAGCGTCTAGTTGGTGGTTTAAGGCCGTTTAGGGGCCTCACTGAGCTGGCGTTTCTCCCGTCGGCTGCGGCGACGGCTTCCGTAATTGACGATAGGACTGTTTGTGAGTGCAGACAGTACGGAACGTTCCACTAGCCATATCGTTCGGTTGGCAAATTGTGCTTCGGTTGCTAGGGTAAACAAGCATAACCAACTAAACAAGCTTTCGCTTGCATAACTGGACCCAGCCGAGCTAAGCCGCAGCCATTATTTTAAACACTTTAGTTTAATGCTGTTGCTTGTTTTCTTCTTTGCTTTAATGCGCACAAGCAAGTTCTTACTGTAAAACGTATAGAACACGAATCTATACATACGCGATGTCCCCATTTCGTCTTGCGGGGCACGAATGTTTCGTCCACTGTCACAAGCAGGAACACTGCACAACCGTCACTGACGTGCAAGTCGTTCGTCGTGGTTCCTTTCTATCAGTGGCTCTGTTCTGTCATGGTGGCAAGCCCGATTTCGCTAAGCGCTTCAAATACGTACTTCATCTGCTTTATCCGCTGCACGGTACGCGGATACGCGCTCGTTCCACGCACTGTTGATGCCCCGTGGCTACCAACAGGATTTGTAAACGCTGCTCGGTACAATAACCACCGGTTGAACACTGCGTAGCGAAAAACGCGTGACAAAAAATGAATATCCGCCACGGTTCGGTACGAGACCTACGGAAGCGCTCAAGCAGCCGCCGCTAAGCCAGCTACGCTGCGCAACACGGTGCGCCACGTAACCACAGCAACGCCGCGATTATGCCCTGTGGATATGGCCGCCATGATGTCATTTCCTCCACACTAGCGCGCCGGCTGGGCATGCCCTCTCCTCAGTTCTTTCCCGCCTCCGTGGCCAGGAGCCATGGTGTCACCATGATAGAACGTGTTCTCCACGACTTCTTCTTTGCCGTTTCTCGGCTGGCTGCGTTTATATATCATTTTCTACATCCTGGCCCCGTCCCAGTAATAGGTAGCATTTCAAGTGATGCAGAGCTTGAGCGGGTCTTTTAAACACTTTTCCGTCGTGCGTCTTGATGGTGTAGGCCCGCACCAGTCCATGACGACCAGGGTATACTTCCAACAGTCGACGTTGCGGCCCAAAACACCGATTGTTCTTGTCTTGTAGTAATTCGACACCGTCTAACATTATACATTGCTTGGATCACGGAGGGCATCCATACGGAGGTCTTAATTTCAGCAGATATTCCGTTTTCCACCTTTCCCAACGATGAGGGTCCCGACGGAACTTCCTGATCACATCTTTCATGGTAGTCCGATGACAAGCTGATGTGTCAGAGGAGTGGGGATCCCGATGAGCGATGATGGAATCCCCAACGAGCAAGCGTGCACAGCATGCAAAAGAGGAACTAAATATTCTGGAAGTTGTTCGTGATGTAGTCCGCTTCGTGTCCACCTTGACCGAAACTGGCAACTTCGTTACTGCACTTGAAGAACATTGCAAGTTTTCTTCGTTGGTGTTCCAGCGCATACCTAGAATTGCTGCGGAACTGCTGTCACATTCTTGT
Organism: Rhipicephalus sanguineus; assembly: GCF_013339695.2. NCBI lineage: Eukaryota > Metazoa > Arthropoda > Arachnida > Ixodida > Ixodidae > Rhipicephalus > Rhipicephalus sanguineus. The sequence continues at coordinate 7,991 of NW_023614706.1, forward strand.
AGACACGCTTTGTTTCCCTCAGAATCTTCCAGAAGTTGGCTGTCGTTTGTTTCACATTTCCGGAGGTTCATTACGGCGTTGCCCAAAACTAACTTTGCCTTGTTGTCCTCATCTAAAGCTTGGTCAAATCTGCCGTCTCCTGGCCGCAAGTCGTCGACAGAGAAACTCTGCGTCGAAGTACGGGCAAGTGTTCTGTCTTCTCCGCTTACGTTGTATAATTCGTGGTGTAGTACTAGAGAGTCTCGGCCGCCAGACTGCTTGATTGTCTGCTTAAACTGCAGATGTTTATCAGAAGGACATTCTCTGTAGTAAGTGATGCTTGAAGACTCTATCTTAGGGAAAGACCGTGCGATTTTCGCTGCAGATTCTTCCCCTGCATCCACTCGCAAGACGCTGACCAGATGGGTACTGCAGTCCAAGAAGGCCTTTTGGGATACTGGTCCTTCTATTGCAACCGAAAAAAGTATCGATCGCCACAAGACCTGGGACGTCTGAGCATCGGATGTCTTCGCCGGTGATTACTTGCCAGAGATAATGAGATCCTATTAGCAAACCGAATCCCGTGTCTGTCGCGTCCTTAGGCCAGTAGTCGTTCGCGAGCAACTTTCCTTGTCCTCTTAATTCTTGAATGAATGTGGTGTTGGCTGACGGCACAGTCACATCGTGGTAGATAGCAGGGACGACTACAGCTTCTACGCGAACGTCAGCCTTGTTGTATCGGTTTCGAAGCTGTATTTCAACCAGGTTCCGCTTTTCTGGTGGTGAAGAGCAAGTGCTTCCGAAGAAATTCAGTGCTAACCGTGCCTGCCTGACCACCTTCAGGTTAAGCTTCCGAGATATATATTGTTACGGGGAGAATTATTTACAATATATACACGGAATAAACTCAGCGGCTGGCAAGATGGCGCCCAGCTTGCAGGGTCTGTCAACGTCGTCCTCTTTCTTGTCTTCTTCGTTGTCCTTTTCAGCCCGTTACGTTATTTCCCGGCGGCTGAAGCACCGACCCGGTGCTCATCAGAAGGCAGTCGAGTGATAGGGCTTGAGCCGCGTAACATGAACTACGTCAGTGCGAGGGTGAACCACGGTGGGGTCACTAGGGGCGATTTCGTAGGTGACGTCGGTCACCTGGCGTAAGAGGCGGTAAGGGACTGAATAGCGTGGGAGTAACTTCTCGGAAAGTCCCAGGCGGCGCGTGGGGGACCAAAGCAGAACCAGATTGCCGGGCGCGTAGTGGACGTCACGATGGTGGGCGTCATATACACGCCTCTGGTTTTCCTGCGAGTCCGCTAGTCGGCGTCGAGCAACTTCGCGCGCCTCTTGGGCCTTCGTTATTGCCTCCCGAGCGTACTCCGACGTATAACTCAGTTTGGACGGCAGGAGTGTGTCGAAAGGTAGCGTAGGGTTGCGGCCGAACAAAAGGAAAAATGGAGAGAACCCAGCGGTATCGTGTCGAGAAGATTTATAGGCAAAGGTGACAAACAGTAACGTAGTGTCCCAGTCGCGATGATCAGCGGAGACATACATGGATAGCATGTTAGTAAGAGTTCGATTCAGGCGCTCGGTTAGGCCGTTGGTTTGCGGATGATAAGCAGTTGAAAGCTTGTGTTTGGTGGCGCAGGGGCGTAGGAGGTCATCAACCACTTTCGAAAGGAAGTAGCTGCCTCGGTCGGTGAGGAGCTGCCGAGGGGCGCCGTGGTGTAGGATGACGTCCTCGAGGAGAAAGTCGGCAACGTCAGTTGCACAGCTAGTTGGAAGAGCCCGTGTGATCGCGTATCGGGTTGCATAATCAGTTGCTACTGCAATCCACCTATTGCCCGCAGTGGACGTAGGAAAAGGGCCAAGGAGATCAACACCCACACGGTAGAATGGCTCTGATGGTATGTCGAGCGGCTGAAGGCGTCCGGCAGGATGGGTAGTAGGTTTTTTCCGTCTTTGACAAAAATCACAGGCAGCAATATAACGGGAGACGTCGCGGTACAGTCCAGGCCAGAAGAAGCGCCGGCGAACTCCGTCATAAGTCTGTGAAACGCCGAGGTGACCGGCTGTCGGCATATCGTGAAGCTGGGCGAGAACAGTCTGACGCAGGTGAGGAGGAACGACGAGTAGTCTGTCGGGGCCGTCAGGACGCATGTTTCAACGGTACAATACACCATCATGAAGCTCAAACATTCGAAGGGAAGGGTCGGGCGTCGTGGATGTTAGCCTTTGGATGATATCGTGCAAGAAGGTGTCCCGCCGTTGCTCGATTCCAATGTCGTGAAAAGCGGGCAGAGAGAAAACGTTGGTAGAAAGATTGGCCGTAGAACTGTCTGGGGGGTCGACAGGATATCGGGACAAACAGTCGGCATCTTGGTGCAAGCGGCCGGTTTTGTAGACAACTGAGTAGTCGAATACTTGGAGGCGCAGAGCCCAACGACCAAGGCGGCCTGAAGGGTCTTTCAGGGACGAAAGCCAACACAAGGCATGGTGATCAGGGATGACTGTGAATGGCCGGCCGTACAAATAGGGACGAAATTTTCCGACTGCCAAAACGAGCGCCAGACATTCGCGTTCAGTAATAGAGTACTTGCGCTCAGCAGCAGAAAGAAGGCGGCTGGCATAGGCAACAACGCGTTTCCGACCTTGTTGTGTCTGGGCCAGGACTGCACCGATGCCATGACCGCTTGCATCGGTACGGACTTCTGTTGGAGTTGATACGTCAAAGTGGGCGAGAATAGGTGGAGAGGTAAGCAGTTGTACCAGATTTGAGAACGCATCCGCTTGCTCAGGACCCCAGATGAAGGCAGCGTCTTTCTTGAGGAGCTGAGTGAGAGGGCACGCGACGTCGGCATAGTTTTTGACAAAACGACGGAAGTAAGAACAGAGGCCGATGAAACTTCGAACGTCTTTGGAACAAGTTGGCACAGGAAAATCTTTCACAGCCCGTATTTTATCTTGATCAGCGCGAACACCGAAGGAATCAACGAGATGCCCGAGCATAGAAATTTCACGACGGCCGAAGTGGCACTTGGCCGAATTTAGCTGCAGACCCGCCTTACGGAAGACAGATAAGATCTTCGATAGCCTTTCAAGGTGCGTCACGAAGGATGGAGAAAAAACGATTACGTCATCCAGGTAGCAGAGGCAGATGGACCACTTGAAGCCATGCAACAGGGCATCCATCATACGTTCAAACGTGGCGGGCGCATTGCACAAACCGAACGGCATCACTTTAAACTGGTAAAGGCCGTCGGGAGTGATAAAGGCCGTGTTCTCGCGGTCCATCTCGTCAACGGCAATTTGCCAGTACCCGGAGCGGAGGTCGATTGAAGAAAAATATTGCTACATGTAGGCTGCCGGAATTCATATTGTCGACGCGCGTGTGCGCCCGACGAAGAGGACGAAGGTCGCTAGCTGCTCGAGATCGGAGCCGGACTGGTCAGCGCTACAGCCGCTCTTGCAAATACATCTTGTGAATAGCGACTTGTAAAAGCGACTCGTCACTCACGTAACTCACGTAACATATTTGGTGGAGGTGGAACGTTCCCCGTCCTCACCACGCAGCTCCGCAGTGGCCGCGTCATCCAGCCTCTCGCCATGGCTTCCAATGACCGTGAAGGCAATCCAGGGCGTCGTCAATGCGTGGCAGAGGATAGACGTCCTTCTTGGTGACCTTGTTCAAATGCCGATAATCAACGTAAAATCGCCAACTGTTGTCCTTCTTCTTAACAAGTACAACAGGGGACGCCCATGGACTGCTGGAAGGCTCGATGATATTCCGATAAAGCATTTTGTCGACTTCTTTTTGGATGATTTGTCGCTCAGTATGGGAGACGCGGTAGGGTCGCCGATGAATTGGTCTCGCATCGCCTGTGTCAATCCGATGTTTAACAACTGACGTTTGTCCGAGAGGGCGGTCTCCAAGGTCGAAGATGTCCCAAAAGGACGCAAGGAGAGCGCGCAGTTCATCAGCATGTTGGGTAGGTAAGTCAGGTGCAATCATCTGAGTTAAGGCACCTTGTTCTGATGGAGTAGTAGGGGAAGGTTTCTCTGCACACGAATCTCTGTCGTAACTTAGAGTTGAAATGTGGCAGTCGGCCGTCGGCATGATTTCCGCAAGTGAAATGCCACGAGGGAGAACTTGTGGACATAGGCCAAAATTCACTAGCGGTAGACAGGAGGCGTTGTCCGTTATAGTAACGAGAGTGCGCGGAAACGCAACGTTTTGCGAAAGCAGGGCTTCAAGATTGGGAGACACTATATAGTCACCGTCGGGTACAGGTGGTACAGGTGAGACGCCGACGTAAGTAACTGTCCGTGGAGGAAGACGAAGGTGGTCTGCGGAACAGAGCCGGCTTGGAGGGCAACCGGGAGGGTCAACAGCAGTAGGTAGAGCGAGTTGCACAACGCCGGCAGAACAGTCTATCAAGGCCGAGTGTTCCGACAAGAAATCAAGTCCCAAAATTAGGTCGTGAGGGCAATGTTCTAGGACGTAAAACATAACCGATGTGTGGTGTCCGGCGACGGTCACACGAGCTGAACACACACCAATCATGGCAGCTGTTCCACCATCGGCAGTTCGGACCACAGGGCTTGGGGCAGGAGTAACGACGTTTTTTAGGCGTGTTCTGAGGTCAGCTTTCATAACAGACACGCGCGCCAGTGTCAATAAGGGCCGTAACTGGCACACCGTCCACGTTTACACTGATAAGGTTCCGATGTGCGGGCAGGGTCAGTAGAGGATTTTGACATGAGGTCGTGATTGCAGCATCACCTGTACGAGCTGCTCCCGTCAGTTTTCCGGAGGTGAGCGCCGGAAGGAGCTTGGGGACGGGGATCGACGAGATGGGGGCGAGCGGGAAAATCGGCGTTGCGGCGAAGGTGAGCGGCTGAGTCGAGTGGGCAAAGAAGTGTCAGGCGTGAGCGGCTGTGTTTGCGGCGATGAGCGTGGATTACCGTGAGGGAGCCGATGGGACGGAAAGTAAGGCCATGGTGTCGAGTTAGACCACGAACGGCAGTGACGACCGCAGTTGAAGCATACTGGCCGGTCGTCTGGTGTACGCCATTCTGCCGGGTTACGATAACGTGGGGGAGCGGAAAAACGTCGGTTCGGTGTGACAGCAACAGTTGGAGTTGGTGGAGCATATTCAGGTCGGTGAATTGAGCAGATGTTGTTCAGGCCGACGTTGGCCAGTTCCTGACGCACGACGGACTGGATGAGGGAGACGGTGACGTGATGGTTGTCGGAGTTGAGGGTTGGTGACGTGAGCGGAGCAGCGGCTTCGATTTCTCGGCGGAGAATGCGGACAACATCACTGGAACTTTCCGTAGAAGGCAGGCGGGGGTCTTCGCAGGTGGATGTAGCAGCCGTGTTAAGCAGGCGTGTAAACTGGTGGAGAACACGGCGGCTCTTGGCTTCCTCAAAGCGCCGGCATTCAGAAATGATGTCTTGTACGGTAGATGAGTTCTTGAATACAAGCAGGTGAAAGGAATCATCTGCTATACCCTTGATGACATGGGCAACTTTATCGGCTTCCGACATCTGCGAATCCACCCTGCGGCGCAAAGCAAGCACGTCCTGAATGTACGTAAGGTAGGATCCGGTGCATGTCTGAACACGAGACGCGAGCTCTTTTTGGGCGGAGCGCTGACATCCCAGAGGTCTGCCAAATAGCTCCCGAAGCTTTTGCTTGCATAACTCCCAGCTGGTCAGCTCTTCCTCGTGCGTTTCATACCAGACCTTCGCGGTGTCTGTTAGGTAAAAGATCACATTGGCCAGCATGAGCATTGGGTCCCATCGCATACGTACGCCCACACGCTCGTATGTCTTTAGCCAGTCTTCTACGTCAACGCCATTGGTGCCCGAAAAGGTACATGTGTCTCTCGGGGTCTCCAAGATGAGGGTTGACGGGCCGGTTGGAGAAGGCACAGTAGCCGCTGAAGGGTCGGCATTGTTGACTTCCGTCGCCATTGAAGAGGCAACTAGGCGCCTGTTATAGCGTAGTAGAAGGATTAAAACGCTGGCCAGCGTCTGCTAGTGATCGGCACTTCGTGACGTCACTGTTGCTGGGGCATATAAGCTCGAACGGATTCACGCGGCAATAAACGCTCTGGTGTTCTGGACCTGTGTGCTGCGTCCAAGTTACTACATTGGCTGACGAGGATGGGATGCGTCTGCTCGGGCCTGCCGAGCGTCGACTAGCCACCGGGAGCCGGCACGTATGGGATGCGTTCCTGCGACGTGAAAGCTGTTGGAGATCATGTCTGGACATTGCACCGGCCGTCTACCCAACGCAGCAGGCGTCTGCAGGTGACGCGTAAGGCGTTTTCGCAAGTGGCAAATGGTGCGGGCCTGACAACGCAGCAACGGACGCTGAAACGTCGAGAAGGCTACAATACGATAAGTGCCTTTTGACTCTCATTTAGCTACAGCCATGTCGAGGTTGGGCAAGATAGAGGAGTTTGACGCCAAGGTTCAGACGTTCGATTCGTACTTGGAGCGTTTCGAGCACTTTGTCAGTGCGAATGACATAGCTCAAGAGAAGAAACTCTCAGTATTTTTGACAGTGATCGGGGCGGAAGCGTATGAAGTACTCAAGAATTTGGTTGTACCATCACTTCCTGGGGAGAAGACTTTTGATGAAGTCAAGGTTCTATTGAAAAACCATTACAGCCCCCCGATATCAATTATAGCTGAGAGGTGCAGGTTTAACCGCAGGGTTCAGCTTGAGCACGAAAGTGTAGAAGACTTTATCATTGAGATAAAGCATTTGGCTCGGAAATGTGATTTTGGGTCCTTTCTTAAAGACGCTATGCGTGACAGGCTTGTGGCAGGAATCCGCAGCGAAGACATTCAAAGGGCTCTATTCACAGAAGAAAACCTGGGCTTTGAAAGTGCTTGCAAAATTGCTCTTGCGCGAGAGCTAGCAGCCAAGCAAACAGCAATACTGCAAGCAGGAGGGACAAACTCGGCTGTAAATGCCCTCAAATATGAAGTGAACCCGGCTACTCAAAAGAAAAGATCAATGCAGCAGAATGAGAACAAAAAGACCAAGTGTTGTTGTTGTGGTAAGGCGCATGACTTCAACAACTGCTGGTACAAGAACTATAAATGCAACCGGTGCTCTCAAGTAGGTCATCTGCAGAAAATGTGCCCAAGAAAGGCTCTACACAAAAGAACGCATATCGTGTCGGAATCATCCAGTGAAGATGATCACACGATGTACGCGTGCCACGATTCATCTGGCAAGAAGAAGGGCTACATAGTTACCATGACCATAGAAGGAAACAGCGTTCCTATGCAAGTCGACACTGGTGCCGCGGTGTCTGTAGTCCCTGAAGAGGTGCATCGGTCGACTTTTCCGCACGTTAAATGTGAACCTACCACGGTTGTGCTGAAAACTTATACTGGTGAAAAGATTAATGTTTTGGGGGAGTGTATGATGACCAGCAAGCTGTTTTACCGGCTGTTATTGTGCGTGAAGCTGAGCGAAAGTTACCAGCTCTTCTAGGTAGGACATGGCTCGAGAAATTTCAGCTTGATTGGCAGTCGTTGTTCTCTTTAAGTATAGATGATAGAGTTGCTTCGCTACGAGAGAAGTACGCGGGGGTCTTTTCACCAACATTAGGCGCTATCAAAAACTATGAAGCGCAGATTGTCCTAAAACAAGGAGCTTCTCCTGTGTTTTGTAGAGCCCGGCCTGTGCCTTTTGCACTGCGTGAAGCAGTTGAAAAGCAGCTGGAGGAACTGGAGAAAGACGGCGTGGTTACACGAGTGAGTCACAGTGACTGGGCTACTCCTTTGGTGGTAGTTCCAAAGAAAGAAGGTGATAAGCTACGGCTTTGTGGTGATTTTAAAGTCACTGTTAACCCTGTTCTTAAGATAGACCATTATCCATTGCCGCAACCAGAGGAGTTGTTCACGTCAGTTTGTGAGGGAAAGGTATTTTGCGTGCTTGACTTGTCGTCAGCTTACCAACAAGTCGTGTTAAGCGAGGATTCAAGGCGAATCCTCACAATTAACACTCACAAGGGGCTTTATCAATTTAATCGGCTTCCGTATGGTATTGCCAGTGCTCCAGCGCTGTTTCAGGCGCTCATGGATAAGGTGCTTATGGGAATAAAAAACGTGGGTTGCTACATCGACGATGTTATCATTGCAAGCAAAGACGTGAATGAGTGCTATAAAACATTAGACATAGTCTTGAAACGCCTGAGCGAGCACAATATTACTCTCAAGACGGAGAAATGCAAATTCTTTGAAAGCTCAGTGCGCTATCTGGGCCACCAGCTCAGCTCAGAAGGCATTTATCCTACTGAGGGGAAGGTTAAGGCCATAAAAGATGCTCCCCCGCCAAAAAACGTGACAGAACTCAAAGCATATTTAGGCTTGCTGAACTTTTACGGGAAGTTTATGAAAAACTTAGCAATGGTGGCAGAACCGTTGCACAAGTTGCTAAGAAAAGAGCAAAAGTGGATCTGGTCTAAAGAGTGTGGTAACGCTTTTGAAGCCACTAAACTACTGCTTATCAATAGTCGAGCGCTTACATACTTTGACGTTCGGAAACCACTGGCGCTACAGTGTGATGCTTCCGCGTACGGTGTTGGAGCCGTTATTTTCATGTAATGCCAGACGGGCAAGAACGGCCAATTGCTTTTGCCTCACGAACTCTGACCCCAGCGGAGCGAAATTATGCTCAGTGTGAAAAGGAAGCGCTCGCGCTGATTTTTGGGCTTAAGAAATTTCACAAGTTTCTTTTTGGTCGCCAGTTTGTACTCTACACCGACCATCAGCCACTTCTTCGTATTCTTGGCCAAGACAAACCGACCCCCTCCCTAGCTGCGGCTAGACTACAAAGGTGGTCGTTAATACTGGCAGCTCATCAGTACACCTTAAAGTATCGAAAGGGCAGCGAAACCGAAGTAGCTGATGCGCTGTCAAGCCGAGTGTTTATCTGTTTTTGAGTGTACGCCACTTACGGCGCAGGATGTGGCTAGAGCGACAGCCAGAGATGCTATACTGTGCACTGTTCGAGGGTACACCCTCTCGGGATGGCCTGCGGACGTACCAGAACATCTGCAACCGTATTACATACGGCGTTTTGAGCTCTCGATTGAGCAAGAATCTGTGACCTGGGGGTCACGAGTAATTGTACCGGAGCAGTTGAGAACGTCGGTACTAGCCTTATTGCATGAGGATCATCCTGGCACCAGCAGAATGAAAATGCTGGCACGCAGTTTCGTCTGGTGGCCGGGACTAGACAAGTGTATTGAAGAGTATGTCCGACAGTGCAGGGTGTGCCAGCGTGCACGCACAGCGGTTGGATTGGCTCCCCTACAGCCCTGGCCATATCCTGCGAAGTGTTGGCAAAGACTTCATGTAGACTTTGCATCAAAGGGCCAACACAACTTTCTGGTTTTGGTCGATGCCTATTCTAAGTGGATTGAAGTTTGGGTGATGTCTTCAATGACGGTATCGCAAACAATACGCAGGCTGCGCAGTGTTTTTTCGGCGTACGGCTTCCCGGAAGAAATTGTTAGTGATAATGGGCCACAGTTTACTTCACAAGAGTTTGCCGACTTTATGGCAAAGAATAATATAAAACACACAAGGACACCGCCCTACCACGCAAGTTCTAATGGGGCTGCCGAACGCCTAGTACAAACGACTAAACAAGTCCGCGTTAAAGTAAGATCGGACACCAAAAGAGGTGGTGAACGTGTGTTTGTAGTGGGAGAGAGAGTGTGGGTGAAGTGTGTGCGCGGCGAGATTTCTTCCTGGGAAGAGGGCATAGTGACGCAAGTGGTTAGCCCCGTGACCTATCTTGTGCGTGTGGCTGAACAAGTGCGATTCGTTCACGTTGACCATTTGCGCCCATCATTCGCTGGCCCAGAAGCAGGTATGCGGTTGCCTGCTCCTGCTACTGATCCACCGCCAATTGACCCTTTGATCGAGACACCCTTTATGCCTACAACACCACCACCGCCAGAGATGGCGACAAAGCCGTTTGTTGAGCCACAGATGCCTCGACCAGTTGGTTCACCACCATCACTGTCTTCGAGCACCGCTGCAACAACTTCGAGGGTTCCCAGCCCGACTCTCCAGCCCCTTTTGCCACATCACTCGCCGCCAAGTGGTCCTCATCTGGATACCACAGCTGCAGATGCATCTCCCGTGCCTTTGAGGCGAAGTGCTCGGGAGCGTCGTCAGCCGAACTGGTTTAAGCATTCTGACTATGAGTGATGTGTATTTTCTTATTTCTTTTGGATTAAGTGGGGAGGATTGTTATAGCGTAGTAGAAGGATTGAAACGCTGGCCAGCGTCTGCTAGTGATCGGCACTTCGTGACGTCACTGTTGCTGGGGCATATAAGCTCGAACGGATTCACGCGGCAATAAACGCTCTGGTGTTCTGGACCTGTGTGCTGCGTCCAAGTTACTACAGCGCCCGCTGCGAAGCTTCGTCTTGCGTGCAGTTAATACCGCGCACCTTCCACCAAAGATGTTACGGGGAGAATATATTTACAATATATATACACAGAATAAACTCAGCGGCTGGCAAGATGGCGCCCAGCTTGCAGGGTCTGTCAACGTCGTCCTCTTTCTTGTATTCTTCGTTGTCCTTTTCCGCCCGTTACAATGTATATATATTGGTAGGCACAGTTCAAAAAAACACACTTTAATGAACTATAGCGAGTTGGACGAACTTGTGCCCGAGTAGGAAGGAGGAGATGACTAAAACGGAAGTCCCTGAGCAGCTCTGGAGAAGAGTCCTCTCGTCAGCTCCAAGCTACACCTCTTCTTCTCTTCCTCTGCTTGTGTCCCGCGCGGGTCGCGCGCCGCTGTTCTGGCCTGGGTCAAGCAGGCACGCGCTCTCGGCCACACATTTACCTTCTTTCGCACGTATGCCACAAACAATTGGGAGGGCGCACAAATCGGCCTGGGCGCGTAGTTTGAAACCACCTTGTGTCATTACCCCCTTTTCGAGAGTGCATCGTCCCGATGCCGATTAGCAACTGGTTTCCAGACGATCGTTTACAACACCTCTTGGTGATTGCAGTTGCCGTCAAGCATTGTGGTGTCCTCGATGGTTCATTCCCTGTCGTAGTAAGGTTTCATTCTGACGGCATGCACAATTTCTGTGCGATGCCGCCGTCGTGATGAGATTTCCTGTCCCTCCGCAACAACTTCGTAATTCACGAAGCCAAGACGGCAGAGCACTCTGTGTGGACCAAAGTAGCGGCGTAGCAGCTTTTCGGAAAGGCCACGTACCCGTACGGGAATCCACACCCATACTCTGTCTCCCGGTGCATACTGGACGTCTTTCCGTCGCAGATTGTATCGATGCGTGTCGGCTTTCTGTTGTTGGTGAATACGGTGTCGCGCCAGCTGTCTTGCTTCTTCAGCTCTTTGTATATAGTCGCTGACGTCATATTCATTCTCTGTCACCTCATCAACAGGTAGCATAGCATCTAAAGGTGTGGTGACTCTCCGGCCGAAAACAAGTTGAAACGGCGCCATTCGGGTTGTCTCTTGCATTGCGGTATTATACGCGAACGTTGCATAGGGTAATATTTTATCCCATGTACGGTTCTCTATGTCCACGTACATCGACAACATATCAGCCAACGTTCTGTTCAGTCGTTCCGTGAGACTATTTGCTTGTGGATGATATGCTGTCGTTTTCCTATGACTGGTGTGCGTCAATTTCATGATGGACTTTATCCGGTCAGCCGTAAGCGCGGTTCCTCGGTCCGTGATTAGCACTGTAGGAGCACCATGGCGCAGTACGATGTTGGTGACGAAGAATTCGGCCACTTCAACGGCCGTTCCTCTAACAAGAGACGCTGTCTCGGCATATCGAGTCAGATAGTCGGTTGCAACTATGATCCACCGCTTCCCCGACGACGACGTAGGAAATCGGCCGAGTAAGTCCATTCCCACTTGCGCGAATGGGGCCTCTGGTGTTTCTATAGGCTGAAGGAGGCCTGCTGGTTTCAACGGTGGGGTTTTGCGTCTTTGGCAGTCACGGCAAGTTCTGACATAGTGTTGCACAGAGCTTAGCAACTTCGGCCAGTAATATTTAGTGCGGATGCGTGCTAATGTTCTGCTTACTCCTAAATGTCCAGCTGACGGATCGTCGTGGCAAGCCTCCAAGATGTCAGGTCGTAAGAGTGCAGGGACGACGAGCAGGAATGCCGCTGTATTGTTTTCAAAATTCCTTTTATACAGGACGTTATTGCGGAGGACGAACGCCGACAAGCCGCGGGCGAAGGCTCGTGGAACATCGCCAGACTCTCCCTGTAGGTACTTGATCAATTGTAGTAGTTCCGGGTCAGATTGCTGATGATGTGCCATCTGCGATCTTGTCACAGCTCCCAAGAATGGTAAATCCTGTCCGTCGTCGGCGGAAGTAGAGACAGCGGGTTCAATCGGAGCACGTGACAAGCAATCAGCATCGCTGTGCTTGCGACCAGACTTATATACGACTGTGATATCGTATTCCTGTAATCGTAGGCTCCATCTTGCAAGCCTTCCGCACGGATCCTTGAGATTGGCCAGCCAGCATAGTGAGTGGTGGTCACTTATAGCTCGAAAATGCCTGCCGTATAAATATGGTCGAAACTTGGTGATAGCCCATATCACAGCAAGGCATTCTTTTTCCGTCGCTGAGTAGTTCACCTCAGCTTTCGAAAGAGTGCGACTGGCGTACGCAATAACTCGTTCTTGTCCATTTTGCCATTGAATAAGTACGGCCCCAAGAACTGCATTACTTGCATCTGTGTGAATGTCTGTTGCCGCTTCTTCGTCAAAATGCGCAAGATCAGGATGGCTTTGAAGGCAATTTCTTAGTTGATTGAAGGCATCCTCCTGTTCAGTAAGCCAAACGAAGGGCACATCTTCTTTTGTCAGCCGAGTCAGCGGTTCAGCGATTCGCGAATAATTTTTGATCAATCATCTGTAATAGGCGCAGAGTCCTAAAAATTGCCTCACGGCCTTTTTATCCGTTGGCTTTGGAAATTTAGCGACGGCCTCAGTCTTCCCAGGATCTGGTCGGACGCCTTCCGCACTGATGAGATGGCCGAGAAAAAGGAGTTCACGGAAGCCGAAACGGCATTTCTGCGGTTTTATCGTCAAATCTGCTGACTTGATAGCGGTGAGCACAGCCCGCAGCCTTTTCACATGTTGCTCGAAGGTAGCAGAGAATACTACGACGTCGTCCAGATAAACCAGACAAGACTGCCATTTCAGACCGGAGAGCACTGTGTCCATCATTCGCTGGAAGGTGGCGGGTGCTGAACAAAGGCCAAAGGGAAGAACCTTAAACTCGTATAAACCGTCCGGTGTCACAAACGCCGTCTTTTCGCGATCTCTTTCGTCAACTTCGATCTGCCAATATCCACTTTTAAGGTCCAGGGAGGAAAAATACTTTGCATCTCGTAGCCTATCCAGAGTGGGCTGCTGATGCTGTAGTCGCACTTCTGTATGTGCGTTTGTCTGAGGCTCCTGGACCACCTGTCGAACCTCCTCGCGTATCACGTCGGCTAGTGATGAAAGCATTGGAGCGCTCTGGCCAAGTCGCTGTTTCTGTAGCTCTTCTCGTACTACAGACCGTACTAGCTCACGCAACATCTCCATGCAGTTTCCGAAGGCTGCTGGAAATGCGACCAAAGAGGCGATGTTCATCTCTCGGTTATACATTCTTGCTCGTTGTTGTAGCGTTCTTTCCATTGCAGCCGCCTCGGAACAAAACTCAGTGACGGTGCGCGGCGGGCTGCGAACAAGTCCGGCAAACAGTTCCTGTTTTACCCCTCGCATTAAATGACGCAGATTCTTGTCCTCGCTCATGTTTGGGTCCGCTCGGCGGAAGAGACGAGACATGTCCTCCACATACATAGCCACGCTCTCGTTGTTGCGCTCGCTTCTTGCTTGGAGAGCAGCCTCGGCTCTTTCTCTGCAATCTGTACTGGGATGAGTGGCGAGCAGCTCCCGTCGGAAGTCATCCCATGACGGCATGGCAGATTCGTGGTTTTCGAACCAAGTTCGTGCGTTATCCTCCAACGCGAAGTGAACGCGTCCCAGTCTGCGATCCGCTTCCCATCCGTTAGCCTTTGCAACGCGCTCGAATTGTTCTAGCCAATCCTCCGCGTCTTCGTAGGTGTCGCCGTGAAAAGGCTGCGGCGTCAATGGGGGATTCACTACGATGTTAGCTGGTGTGAGCTGAGCTGTCATGTCGGTAGCACCGCCGTTCACAGCCGCTAAGGGTCCAAGAGAATCCGACAAACGTGAAAACTCAGGAGCCTCACCACGTAGGCGTCGACTGCAGCGCTGATGAACAGGCGTCAGCTCATTGGGTTCAAGTCGCTGTGGTTCTGGACTGCGTTCGGTCACTCGAGAAGGGCTTGGCATGCTACCCAGCACCTCCACCAGATTTGTAACGCACAGTTCAAAAAAAACACACTTTAATGAACTATAGCGAGTTGGGCGAACTTGTGCCCGAGAAGGAAGCAGGAGATGACTAAAACGGAAGTCCCTGAGCAGCTCTGGAGAAGTCCTCTTGTCAGCTCCAAGCTACACCTCTTCTTCTTCTCTTCCTCTGCTTGTGTCCGGCGCGGGTCGCGCGCCGCTGTTCTGGCCTGGGTCAAGCAGGCACGCGCTCTCGGCCACACATTTACCTTCTTTCGCACGTATGCCACAAACAATTGGGAGGGCGCACAAATCGGCCTGGGCGCGTAGTTTGAAACCACCTTTGTCAATATATATATATATATATATATATATATATATATATATATATATATATATATATATATATATATATATATATATATTGTGAGCATTGTTTATGCGCTTAATCTTCTCCTATGTACATACTCATCATCACTGCTTGGGTTTGGGTTGTGGGGCTCATGCTCGACACAGTAAAGAAGAGTCTTGAGCGGCCTAAACGTTGCCTCACAAGGGGTGGAGAGTGCTGTCCGGTCCCTGGATCCTCTCACGCGAACCATCTCCAGCTTCACCTAGAACACATCCCTGGAGCTCCGTTCAGGACACCGCTTACACCACCTGCGTTCGGCGATGTCGCAAGACGAGCAGCCTAGCACGGGAGCTACCTTAATGCTCACCCCGGCGGCAACCCCTTCTTGGATGGTCACAAGCGCTCGAGAGGATCCACCAACGTTCGCTGGGGTTCGTGGTGAAGACGCTGAAGACTGGCTGGAGGAGTATGACCGCGTAAGTGCCATCAACCACTGGGATGAGCCTCGAAAACTCACCCACGTTGCGTTTTACCTAACAGACGTCGCAAAGACATCGTTTTTCAACCATGCGACAGATTTCCCGAATTGGACCTCTTTTACACTTCAGCTACGCCGGATATATACCAACCCGTCTGTGCGCTCAGATATCGCGAAGAAGAGGCTTTCCGGGCGTGTTCAACACACGGGGGAGTCATGCACTTCTTACATAGAAGACGTACTCGCCTCCTGCAGTCGCGTCGACAGCTCAATGGCGGAGAACGACCGTGTGCGCCACCTGCTCAAAGGTATAGGTACTGTGGCTTTCAAAGAGCTCGTAGTGCAGAACCCCACAACCGTAGCCGGTATTGTCACTACCTGTCAGCGCCTCGATAAGCTTCAGACCACACGCTTGCAACCTGACATGTCTGACCTGAGGCCAAGCAATGACGTAGAGCTGTGTGCATTGATCCGCTCGATCATCCAAGCGGAACTTCACGCACAAGCTTCACCGTGGCATCTTGAGGTTCGTGCGACACCACCTGGTGCCAATCTACGTGACGTCGTGAGGGAGGAACTGGCTTCCATGACCGGCACGCAAGTCCCGAGCCCGCATCCCGTGACAACGGCAACTTATGCTCAGATTGCTGCTATGACACCACCGCCCCAGCAGACACCACTACAGGCGCCTGGATTGCACGGTTCGCTCAACTCCCTCACACCACGAGCGCCGGTCCAGCCTTACAGCGCCTGGCGCACTCCTCGGCCGATTTGCTTGTATTGCGGCATCCGTGGCCATATTTCAAGATTTTGCTGACGCCGTCAGCAAGACAAAAGACGAGGCTACGAAGACTTTGAACGGGAAGAGTTTTACACCACTGGACCGAAATAGCCTCGCCCATACCAGAACAGCCCACGTCGATCACAGTCTCCGCAAAACGTCGGCGCAGTTGGTAGTTCCCGATTCCCGCGTCGTCGCTCGCCTTCACCGATGCGACGGTCCTCTTCCCCACTTCGACCCGCTGCTTCGACTCTTGATCATCGAATGGAAACCAAATAGTGCAGCTTCGGGAGGGAAATCTTCATCTTTCGCACTATATGAAACTCCTCCGGACCGCCCGCCAAATATATTGTTGGTGTATGCTGAAGGTGTACGCACTGATGCATTGGTGGACACAGGCGCATCGCTTTCCGTCATTAGTGCGGACTTGTGTTCACGCTTGAGAAAGATGAAGACGCCATACAATGGCCTTCCCCTTCGCTGCGCTGACGGCGTTCTTATTCGGCCTTCCAGTGTTTGTACAGTGCGGGTTTTCATTGATGGCATCCTTCATCATATTCAGTTCCTTGTGCTGCCCTCGGGCACTCACGCTCTCATCTTGGGATGGGACTTCTTTTCTTCAGCATCAGATTTCATATCTTGCCTTCAGCGACTCATTCATATGACAGACACCGAGTATTCCCCTGATGTCGTTCCTCACAGCTTGCGTTTCGTCACAGCCGCTGGTTGTTGTATTTCGCCGGGAGACGAGAATGTTATTACGCTGGCTTTTGATACCTTTGTTAATGGTGACGTGTTCATTGCACCGTCTGGTCGCTGCAAACCTAAGGGGCTTACCATCGCACCTGGTCTTGTGCAGTTTAATGACGGTAGAGTGTTCATCGTCGCACTTAACCCAACTTCGTCGCCAGTGATGCTGCCCCAGGGCACTGCTGTGATTTGCTTCGCTGACACCGAGCCTATTTCGCTGATTTCCTTCCGCGCAGAACCACCACCTTTGTCTGCCTCAAATGATCCTAAGGCTGCGAGCGCTTCTTTAAATGCTACCATCAATCCCCACCTCACTGCTGCAAAAGAGAGACCTTTTAGACATTCTTCAGAAGCACAGCGTTTCGTTTGACGTACATTCCAAGGTTCTCGGCCGCACTTCCGGCGCAGAGCACCGCATCGAAACGGACGGCAGCTCCATTGTACGCCGCCGCCCATACTGCGCGTCTTCGGCGGAACGGCACATCATCGAGGACAACGTCGCCGACATGCTCAAACGCGACGTCATCCGACCTTCGTCCAGCTCTTCGTCATCTCCTGTGGTGTCGGTCCGGAAAAAGGACGGCTCTGTACGATTTTGTGTCGATTGCACAGCCCTTAATAAGATCACGAAAAAAAGACGTCTATCCGTTGCCACGGATCGACGATGCCCTCGACTCCCTTCAAGGCGCAGAGTATTTCTCCAGTCTCGACCTCCGGTCCGGGTATTGGCAGATACCTTTGCACGAAGCGGACAAAGACAAAACAGCCTTTGCAACGCCGGATAGGCTTTATGAGTTCAACGTAATGCCCTTCAGATTATGCAGCGCTCCTGCAACGTTAGAGTGCATGATAGACACCGTTTTACGAGGCCTAAAGTGGAAAATCTGTTTATGTTATCTAGACGACATCGTTATTTTTTCTTCCACTTTTCCTCAGCACCTTGAGCGTTTGTACGAAGTATTAACATGCATTTCGAACGCTGGACTTCAACTCAATACAAAGGAGTGTCACTTCGCCAGCAAAAGCATTAAAGTGCTGGGCCACTTTGTCCGTAAGGATGGCGTTCGACCGGACCCGGACAAAATTGCTGCCGTGATTCGTTTCCCTCGCCCAGAAAAACAAAAACATTTGCGAAATTTCCTTGGCCTGGCGTCTTACTTCTGCCGCTTCATTAGTCACTTTGCTGCCATTGCGGGGCCATTACACAAGCTTCTGACATCAGGAACAGCCTTCGCTTGGACTGATGACTGCGAGTGTGCGTTCCAAGCCCTCAAACGTGCATTAACTGCCAACCCCGTCCTCCGTCACTTCGACGAGAGTGCGCCTACGTTTCTGCACACAGACCGAAGCGGCCATGGAATCGGTGCTGTCCTTCTACAGCGCGGCGACACTTCGCAAGAGCGAGTTGTCGCATAAGCCAGTCGTGCACTAACACCTGCGGAGCAGAACTACTCGATAACAGAGCAGGAATGTCTCGCTGTAGTTTGGGCCATCCAAAAATTCCGACCGTACCTTTATGGACGCCACTTCACTGTGATTACCGACCATCACGCTTTATGCTGGTTGTCCTCACTGAAAAATTTGTCTGGGCGCCTCGGTCGCTGGATACTTCGCTTGCAAGAGTACACATTTGACGTTGTGTACAAGTCGGGCAAGCAGCATCAGAATGCCGACGCCCTCGCTCGCTGCCCTCTGCCATTTTCTTCTCCGACCACGCACCCTCGTTGCCCTTCAGGTGCTCATGAGGCTTCGTCTTCACCCACTTTATCGCCACTGGCAGTACCTGAGTTGGTCTCTTCTAACCACTGCGCTCAGTTTGCCTCGTGTCCACGTGACGACCCCTATTGCGACCGCGTCATCGGATACCTAAGTGGCACGTCTTCTCTACCTAATGCCCGACTACGTCGTCAGCTAAAGCGGTTCAAGCTGGAACACAACGTGCTGCATCGCTATACTTACAACACCGATGGACATCGGTGGGTGTCAGTACTTCCCCGTTCGCTGCGTACACAAGTTCTCGAAGCACTGCACGACGACCTATCTGCTGGCCACTTGGGGTGTCACAAGACATACGACCGCGTTAGGCGCCGTTTCTTCTGGCCTGGCATTTCTACCTTTGTGGCCAAGTATGTCGCTTCCTGCGCACTGTGTCAACGCCGGAATCGACAAACTTCACCTCCTGCTGGCCTGTTACAGCCTATCCCATGTCCCGAAACAGCATTTGCCATTATCGGAATAGACCAAGTCGGGCCACTTCCCGTAACGCCAGCAGGTCATCGGTGAACTGTGACAGTGGTCGATCACCTTACACGGTACACGGAGACCGCCCCTCTACGCACTAGTTCTGCGTCAGATGTGGCCGCCTTCTTCTTGGAAGCCATTGTGTTGCGTCATGGTGCACCCCGCGTGCTCCTGAGTGATCGCGGGAAGACCTTTTTGTCCACAATTCTTGAGGAAGTGCTAAAAACTTGTGGGACAGTTCATAAGACATCAGCCTACCACCCTCAAACAAATGGTTTAACAGAGCGATTCCATCGGACTATAACAGATATGATATCAATATACATCGGACCAAACCAAGATAACTGGGACACAATCTTACCCTTCGTGACGTTTGCGCACAACACCTCTGTCCAACGGACTACCGGATATTCACCTTTCTACGTCGTCTACGGTCGTGCGCCGACATTCACCATCGACGCCTATTTCTTCAATCTAACGACGACAACCCCTACAACTACACCAGATCATCTCCTCTTTGGGCTGGATGAATGTCGACAGCGTGTTCTCCTCAACACAGAGTCCAGTCAACAAGACCGCAAGCAGCGTTATGACAGCTTTCATCGCGACGTCACCTTCCGTCCTGGAGATGAAGTACTACTTTACCGTACTACACCGTACTACTACACCGTACTCCCGGATTGTGTGCCAAGTCTCAATCGCACTTTCTTGGACCAGACGTTGTCCGTGCACAGACATCCCCAGTCAACTACCTTGTCACTCCCATCGAGGTTTCTTCGGACCACCGTTACCGTGCATCTGAGATAGTTCACGTTTCGCGCCTCAAGCCATTCGTTCGCCGTACCTTTCCCGCCTTAATCGTGGCCGGGCTGGCCGCTCGCGCGCGCGGGGAAACTTAGTGTGAGCATTGTTTATGCGCTTCATCTTCTCATATGTACATACTCATCATCACTGCTTGGGTTTGGATTGTGGGGCTCATACTCGACACAGTAAAAAAGTGTCTTGAGCATCCTAAACGTTGTCTCACAATAGATACAAGCGCCTGTGTGTATGTGTGCCTTTTAGGGGCGAAGCACCTTAAGGCCGAGGCTTGTCCGGCGTCAATCCGTGTGTCCGTCATCACACAGCACCGCATACATCTGTGGCTCAGACCCACTGTGGGAGTTTGGCCAAGAAATGAGCGGTTCTGTAAAATGTTATGGAACTTTAGAGTAAGGGAAGTTGTGGAATATAAATATTCAATCAAAGCATACGACAGCACAATGCACGTTGCAGTGAAAATACCGGAGAGGGAGCCTAAGCGCGTTCCATACCACACATTCTTTTTCTGCCATGGATGAAAAAACCTAACGTGAACGCGCTCTCGCCCGTGTAAGGCAACGCCGACGCACACAACCCAGGCGGAGGCGAGAGCTTGGGAGGCAGCGGCAACGCCGACAACAAGCTGCTACACCGGAGGCGAGAGCGCGTACATCGATCTATCAATGCGCGATTATGAAACAAAGCACAAGAACAATCCCTTCGTACTAGTCGGTGACTTTAACGTAGACATCATGGACAACGACTGGCTTGTGCAGTATATGACGTCTCGATACTCTCTGCGATGCATTTCGTATGACTGAAAACAACCAACAATCACCAGGGGGACGTGCATAGACCTTCTGTTTGCCACCTGCAGGCTAGATCCGATTGAAAAACCATTGGCTCTACACTGCACGGACCACAAAGCAGTAATAATGAATAGAAAACTGAATCCACAACTCAACATGACATATTATTTATGACCAATAAACACTGTATGTAACTGTACACCGCTTTGTCACTCATTTACATGCGTGAGTGGGAACGTCACAGGGTGATTTATGGTTACACCGAACGACCCCGGTGCTTCGCCCACTCATCATCATTCACTTCGTGGAGGTGCGGTGATTTTTTTCCTAGTGTTCTCTGTGCGATTTTACCGTTCGTAAAGATAAAAGATGAGGCCGACTGGATAATTTTGGCAAACCCACAACGCCCTTCAATATGTTGGCGCCGACGAAACCATTGTAATGTAAAGAGCTGGCAAGACCATAATTTGTGAATCTTTTGGTTATAAGGGAATAAGTCTGATTTTAAATAAATCCGGTGATGTAGCCAGGGGGTGGCACATCGGGCTCGCGCCACCTCCTCCCTTCCCTCCGTAACTGTTTTGTGCCTTGGGATGGAATTCACAGCACAAGATGACGCTAGACCACACTTCACTTACCTGCCCGGACCCCACGCCAGATCAAGGACTGCTTATGTGGCTGGCTTGTCTGCATTCTCATCATGCGAAATATGATATTTCATAATCTAAATACACCTACGTGTTGTCGTATCATAATGTATGCGAATCTCACAGTCCGACGGTATTTTGTTTGGCTAGAAGGCCACGCAGAAAAAGAAAAAGAAGAAAAAAAAACAGCCATCAACATCTTTCATTTTATTGGCACCTCAAGCGGAAAATTGTTCTTGTATATTCACATTATCGTGACGCCGTCACAGCCGCAATTTTCCTGAACGCTTGACACTTTGTTGTATCTCAAGAGGATCGATAGGCTTAATAATACTGAGACTCTTGTACTTTTAACAGAAATAAAACAGAAACTCCGCCCAGGAGAGAAAGATGACAATCTTTATTAGAATTCGCGGAGACGCTAGCTTGGTTAATCACCTCGCTTCCCACTCCAGGTGAAGGGTGATGACTATGATATCTACAATGATCACATATACATACAAATAACACGTGTGATCAAAAACAGATGTATATAGAAAAAACGTCATTCATAAAGTTTCGTTAAGGGAAATTCTTCTCAAAAGCACCAAGAGCGCTTTTGTGCTGTGCGTCGCACGACCGCGGCTTTGCCACGGGCCGATAAGGTTGCCGCAGCTCTAAACTCAAGCCGCGTTGAAAATGAAGTTGCCCAGGAGAGCAGCTTCACATATCTACGTTGTAACTGTGATGTTGAAGCTTCTGTGAGCTTCTATAGACGGGGAGAATTTTTTTAATAGCGTGATACCTACAGGAACCACCACGATGTATCACCAGGTGTCGACCGCGATGAACAGCTCGAACAGTATTATATCATGCGAACTTTTCACACTTTTACTCTGGAAGTCTACAACATTTGTACAATGAGCTGATGTTCACAGCCGTAAATGAGTCAACCGCAGAAGCCTTCAGCACAGATGTGCGCTCCACGTTGTTTCAGTGTAAACAAGATTTACCGCAACACAATTCTATTTAACGGCGAAGTGAACTGCGCAAATTGCGTTTCGTGGTGAAGCGTACTGCAATTACTTAATTCGCTAATTACAGAAAATAAATGTATTAACAGTACACAACATTAATAAATACGCGCTCCGCTAAAACACACTCTTGTACTGTCAAAAAAATTTTGTGCCGTGGTGAATCACGCTGAAATTGACAAGGGTGAACCCGGCCCGTATATTTATATTGCGTTCATCAATTAGGTATTTTTCTCTCGCAGATACACCTTTGGCCAGCCTGTCGATGGAACCCTGACAGTGAATGTAACGTACGAGCACTACGGCTGGGAGAAGGATGACTGCCCCAGGATCAACCACACGGGACCCGTAAGTTGCTTCACTGTTTTGCACATGTCGTGTGGAAACAATACAAGAAAAAAGTTTGACGAAGTAGCATACGCCTCAATAGATTCTACACACCGTCATGCTAATACACGACCACGTCGTTGTTTGGTAAGGCTATAGTTATAAACTTAACCTAACCTAAGCTAATATAGTCTGCGCACGGCTGCTCGACAGTGCATAAATCGCTTTCCGGGGCAATATATGGTAGTCAATGTCGCCATCTAACCTTGTTTGACATCACGTGTATGCGTGTACAGCATGTAATGTCAGCGACGTAACATATATCTTTAATAGCTAAGTTCTACAGGTCGACCATGACCAGTTGCTTTGATATTATATGCACACGAAAGTATGGCAATTTAAACTTCAGAATGGCTGTCAGTTGGGCTTGTTGGTTCATGATCTTAAGGGTTGAATCGCGAAAACGAGACAGGGACTAAAAGAAGAGACAACACACAGAGCGCTCTGTGTGTTGTCGTCTCTTCTCTTAGCCCCTGTCTCGTTTGCGCGATTCAACCCTTAAGGGCAATTTAAACTCGTGCTCACCCAATACAGATGAAGTAAATCAGACGCTGTGGTGGGTCTCACATTGCCCAATATCAATTGCCCAAATGTAATTTTAAAGTGGATGTCGTACCATAAAGTAGCGTTCTTACGCAGTGAGATGCATTATGATGGCGCCTGATTCCAAGCAGTCTCGTGCTTTGTAAATACGATCGCATGATGTCTTCCTAACGGCGCTATCGCGTCTTTTTCACTTTATTATCTGCAACGTGACGCAGATCAACGGCTGCTATGACATGGTTGTTAACACGACGCTGCTTCGATGTAACGAGAACTACAGGGTTCACAGGCGCATCTCGCTCGTGGCGCAAGTGAACGAGACCGGCACTGGTGTGACGATGAACATGACCAACTTCATCAGTCGCAGCTTTAACCCGCTCGAGCTCAACTTCTTGGATGGAGAACACGGAAAGAATTACTTCAAGCCTACCATGCCTTTCTACGGCAGGGTAAGTGTATACCTCAGCGGACTTGCCTAGAAGTGCACTGACAGGCATGCTGTCCCGCGACGTAATGCTTACTAATGCTAGGTTCCTAAGAATATATAAACACGAAAGCCATGTGTAACGTAGCCTCTTCCTCATGTAGCGGACTTTTAGAGCGCAGCTCTTAGGCGCCCATCCCTACGTTTAGCGGCGTTGCCGTTGTCCACGTTGGCGTGAGCGATAGAGCGAACGAGAATGAAAAAGGAAACTAGCGTGTTTCAAGTGTCGAGCTGTGACACTTGATTGTTCACGCTCATCTTATGTTTGTTCGTTTAGCAGCGTCCCTTGAGCTCGAGTGACTACGTACGCTCCGTAACATGAGCGCGGACTTCACGGTGAAAGCTTGAAACATTACTCTTCCCCTCACCACGAGAAAACCGGGCGAGCAGATAGCGGAGAGGCAAGCTTCTCCGTGGGCAAATATAAGAAGCGAGCGAGCTCGCCGACGACTTTTAATAGCGCCCGTCGCGCTTCTAGCGCCATCTCGCTGGTAATGAAGAAACGCTTATTATCGCCTGCCGTCTCTGAATCCGTCCAGCGGTAAAGGGTGTGTATATAACGGTCGCCGTTAACTACGTGGAGGATCTGCGTTTCGTGGCGTAGTGGATAGCGCCACTCGCTGCGGAGCAAGAGGTCCCTGGTTCGATTCTGCGCTTCGGGAGCATTTTTCTGAATTATTTTTCTTTGGGCCTTTTATATATATATATATACATACTTATACATATACGGTGCATGACGGCGGCGACGGCGACGGCAAAATCCAGCCGAGACTGTCCATATAATTGCTATCGCAATAAAGGAGCGAACGAGGAGTGCAGCGAGCCGCTGCGTTAGCGTCTGCAATGCCTCGTGCCTGCTCGCCCTTCTTGTGACAGCGCAACGCATGCCTATCGCTCACAGGCACGAAGTGGTTTGAACTGCGAGGCTTGAGAGAAGAAGACATGCGTTCGTCGAAGGGGCACTGCGTGTGGAACACTTTAGCCGACTCTTAGATTTTGCATCTAGTTTTCCGAGTACCAGTTCGCCCATAATAAACAATGTTTCGGACGCAGCTCTTGAGCACGCCTTCATGCCTCAAACGGCGTCCGTGTCTTCGTAACTCTCAGAGCGAACGAGGACAAAAGAGAGCGAACGCAGAGCGCAGCGGAGGATGAAAGACGGCGAAAGCGGGAAAGGCGGGGAGTTCTTCCCCCTTTTTCTTACTGTATAGCAGGCACCCGTCGCACACAATCCACACAACCCTTTCATACAAGCCGTATCAATCTGAGTGTCGCGAACTTGCCAAGACCTTCACTACACATGACCAAGAGCGACAGAGGAGCATTCGCGGTGACACCACCACTTCTGAGCCCCCGTTCCTCCCTGGAGCGCTCGTATGGCTCTCGATCCCTACCACTGCAACTGGCCTCTCTTCAAAACTACTGCCCAATTACTAAGGCCCCTACCGTGTCGTAGAACTCACGTCCCCTGTAAACTACCTGATCGAACCCATTGACACATCTTCGGACCCGCGCCGTCGAGGCCGCGACATTGTCAACGTGGAGCGCCTCAAGGCCTACCATGACCCGCTCATAGTGAAAAGCTGTTAGGTCGCCAGGCGGCTCCCTTTTCGTTCCCGGGGTAATTGTAGCGAAGCCTTGGAACAGTACAGTGGGTCGTCCTCTCTAACCCCTTCTAGTGGGTCGCCCTCTTCGGCTCTGTTGCATCCAACGCTTTACGGCGTTGCATCGAACGCGCTGTGGCGTTGCGCCCAACGCACGGTGGCGTTGCACCGAACGCGCTGCGGCGTTGCATCGGACCATGCGCGCGTGCAAGTGTGTGCCGCGATGTGATTGGTGGACTTGAGTGTTTGTTCTGTGTATGTGCCTGTTTCGTGATTGGATGTGTGCATTCACGTATACTTTGATAGGGGGGGCTTTTGCTATCAGTGTGTCAGACTGTTACCATGGAACCGATGGAATAAAGACGTTCCACGAGTACGTCTCCCGGTGTGGAGTTACAACAAACTGGCCACGAGGATGGGATACGGCAAGATACCCTGAAGATGGCTTCATCGAGCGCTACACTTGGCAAGCTGCCGGAGTTCGACCCGGACAACGGGGACTTCGAGGTCTACCTCGAGCGTCTCGAGTGCTTCATCGCCGCCAACGACATTGCAGAAGAAAAGAAACTGCAGGTCTTCTTGACTACGATCGGCGAAAAGGCTTACGGGACGCTAAGGAGCTTGCTTCTTCCAAAGACGCCTACGAAAGTAACATTCGAGGTTGCCGTTGATGCACTTAAAAAGCACTATGCTCCCAAAAGTTCCGTGGTGACGGAAAGGTATCGCTTCCACCAACGAAAACAAGAGAAGCATGAAAGCGTGGCGGACTTCATCGTGGGTCTGAAGAAATTGGCGGCGACGTGTGCGTTTGGCACATTTCTAGAGGAAGCTCTGCGGGACCGACTAATCGCCGGCCTTCAAGCAGACGCTGTGCGCTGCCGACTGCTAGCCACGCCAGACGCTGAGCTGACTTGGGAACGCGCCTGCAACATCGCCGTGGCTATGGAAGCAGCTACGAAAGACACTCAGCAGATGGCCTCTACAAAGAGCGAAGGCATCGCAGCGAGCGTCTCCGACTTGCACTGGCAAGGACAAGCAAAAGAACGGCGTCCACAAGCAAGTGCTGGCAAGAACGCGAAGAATTGTGCGTTCACAAAGACTGAAAAGACCACGCAGCATGGGACTAAAGCTTCTTGTCATCGCTGTGCGGGTCACCATGCACCAGTAAGTTGCCCATTTGTTAACAGTACTTGTTACAAATGTCAGAAAAAAGGGCACATAGCTAAAATGTGTAAAACCAAACTCGTTAAGCAGCTGGATTGTGATGTCGCCGGAAATGAGTTACTTACGCTGTGCCACACTGATAAAAGTTCAGGAACGCCGGCTATTACAGTTATGTTTGAGATAAATGGAAAGGAAGTTTGTATGGAGTTGGATACAGGTGCTGCTGTGTCGGTTATGTCCGAATCTGAGCGCGCTAAGCTTTTTCCTTCAGCCAGCTTCAGAGAAGCTAATGTGAACTTAGTCGCCTACAATGGCACACCTGTCGATATCAAAGGCGTGATAGATGTTGATGTTAGATATTACGATCAATGCTATTCACTGCCACTTGTCATAGCAAAGGATGCTGAAAAAGCTAGGATGCCAACGTTGCTTGGTCGAAACTGGCTGCAAAAAATTAAAATTAGATGGCATGAAGTCATGTGCATGAAGAGTGTGAGAAATCCAGTTCCTGTAACGGAAATGTACAGCGAAGTGTTTGAACCAGGCTATGGCGCTATCAAAGGCTTCAAAGCCAGTATTAAGCTCAAAGAAGGTGTTACGCCGGTCTTTTGTAAGGCGCGGCCAGTGCCATATGCTCTTCGTGAGCAAGTGGAACAGGAACTGTCGAACATGGAAAAAGCAGGAGTCGTGTACAGAGTAAGGCATAGCGCTTGGGCGACGCCCCTGGTCATTGTACCGAAAAAAGATAAAGGGCTGCGTCTGTGCGGTGACTATCGTGTCACTATAAATCCGGCAATAGAAGTTGACCACTACCCTCTGCCGCTGCCAGAGGATATTTTCATGACATTGCAAGGCGGAACCGTCTTCTCGGTCATTGACCTATCTAAGGCTTATCTACAGCTTGAGTTAGATGAGCTGGCACAAGAATTGCTGACGGTGAACACGCACCTGGGCCTTTTTAGGTTTCAGCGTCTCCCTTATGGTGTCGCGTGCGCGCCTGCCGTATTCCAAGCAGTAATGGATCAGATCCTAGGCGGCTTATCGGGAACCGCCTGCTACTTGGACGATGTCGTCATAGCTGGCGAGACATACGAGCAGTGCCGCGAGAGAGTCGAGCAGGTGCTCAGACGCCTAAGTAAGCACGGTTTGAAGGTCAACGCCGGAAAGTGCAAGTTCTTTCAGGAGAAAGTAACTTATTTGGGTCACCAAATTGATAAAAATGGCCTGCATCCTACTAGGGATAAGGTGATGGCTATAAAGAACGCACCCAAGCCAGTTAATGTGACACAACTGAAAGCCTTTCTGGGTTTGGTAAATTTTTATTCCAGATTCCTGCCAAATTTGGCAATGGTTTTAGAACCTTTACATGAGTTGCTACGCAAAGAGACCAAATGGCACTGGTCACGTCACTGTGACGACGCATTCAATAAGTGCAAAGCGTTGTTGACTGATGACAGTGTTCTTCAGTTGTATGATGTTCGCAAAGACATTCAAATCACATGTGATGCGTCGGATTATGGCGTTGGAGCGGTACTGTCGCACGTGGAGAATGACGTCGAGAAGCCTATAGCGTTTGCTTCAAGGTCTCTCACCGCGGCAGAACGCAATTACGGGCACATTGAAAAAGAAGCCCTGAGCATTGTCTTTGCGGTAAAAAAGTTCCATAAATACCTCTATGGAAGAGCGTTTAAGGTAGTAACAGACCATCAGCCCCTGACAGTGCTGTTTGACCCAAAGAGGCAGGGAAGCGCTGTGGCTACCGCGAGAGTGCATAGATGGCTGACCTTCTTGGCTAACTATCGATACATAATAGTGCATAAACCGGGGACAGCCATTGCTAATGCCGACGCGTTGTCCCGCCTACCGCTATCTGACACTGAAGAGCTGGCTGAAGAAATTTTTTACTTTTCCACTCTCACTGAGTTGCCGCTCACAGCTAAAGATATTGAACGCGCAACAGACCGTGACAGGCTCCTAACGAGCGTTCGAAACATGATCTGGCACGGTTGGCCAAAAAGCGTTCCAAATGAGCTACAGCCATTTTGGGTTCGTCGGTTGGATCTTGCAGTTGATAATGGCTGCATTGTTTGGACCAACAGGGTCGTAGTACCAGAAAGTTTGCAAGCCCAGGTTCTAGCTCTTTTGCACGAGCAGCATTTGGGGATCACCAAAATGAAAGCAGTGGCACGTTCAATGGTGTGGTGGCCCGGCATAGATAATGCTCTAGAACAAGTGGTACGCCGATGTAAAACATGCCAATCTGTACTCCCTTCGACGCAGCCAGCACCCTTGTGTCAGTGGCGAGTAAGCGATGTCCCATGGGAAAGAGTACATTTAGATTTCGCAGCTAAGGAAGGGCATATGTTCTTGATTGCTGTGGATGCATATTCCAAATGGCTTGAAGTGAAAATCATGCATTCAACAACAGCTACAAAAACTGTGGAAGCTGTACGTTCTCTATTTGCGTCGCATGGGCTTCCAACTGAGCTGGTTACCGATAACGGCCCTCAGTTCACTGCTGCTGAATTTGAGGCCTTCTTAAAAGCGAACGGTGTAAAACACACGCTCACGCCTCCGTACCACCCACAGTCAAATGGTGCGGTCGAACGAGCAGTACAAACTACGAAGAAATCACTTCTTAAGCAGCTTCTAGACGATGAAGGGAAAGGAAAAAGCCGATCGCTGCAGCATAGAATCGACAACTTTTTGTTCTCCTACCGCACGACGCCCCATACCTTCACGGGGAAAACACCCGCCGAGCTCTTTCTCCGACGCAAACTGAGGACTCGGCTAACATTGCTTCAACCAAATGTTAGGAGTGAACTGTCAGACAAAGCGGAAAGAGTGAAATTGTCTGCAGATAAGCGACGGGGTGTACCGCGGTCCTTTTCTGTCGGTGATGCTGTTTTGGTGCGCTCAGTGCGAGGTGAAGTTATTAAATGGTTGCCAGGAAAAGTGACACGAGTGAAATCGCCGTGCACGTATTTGGTCCATGTCGGAGGCCGTGTGAGATACGTGCATGCCGATCATTTGCGAAGGTCTTTTCTGGAAACAGACGGGAACTGTGAGCCTAGTGAAATTGATTTGCCGCATGCTGCGGAAGTGCTTGTGCCCAGTTCATCAAAGCCACCGGACACTCAGCTGGCACCGGAACAAGCACAAGGATCACCCGACCCTGACTGTTCCCCACCGATCACCGTTAGAAGCAGCAGCCGAAATCGACGGCCTCCAGACCGCTGGGGTTATAGCCACTCATAAATAGGAGGGAAGGAGTGTTGCATCCAACGCTTTACGGCGTTGCATCGAACGCGCTGTGGCGTTGCGCCCAACGCACGGTGGCGTTGCACCGAACGCGCTGCGGCGTTGCATCGGACCATGCGCGCGTGCAAGTGTGTGCCGCGATGTGATTGGTGGACTTGAGTGTTTGTTCTGTGTATGTGCCTGTTTCGTGATTGGATGTGTGCATTCACGTATACTTTGATAGGGGGGCTTTTGCTATCAGTGTGTCAGACTGTTACCATGGAACCGATGGAATAAAGACGTTCCACGAGTACGTCTCCCGGTGTGGAGTTACAACAGGCTCCTTTTGGACAGAACGCAGCTCGTGCTGAGAGTCGGCGCCGCCTTGACTCGCTGTCGTATATCGTCGCCGAGTGCCCGCTAATAAACGTCTTTACAGCACAATCTTTTCTCTTATTGCAAAAGCTGAGCAAGTAAAGCTGTTTTGTTCAACTTTCCTTGTTAAGACTTGTGCGCGAAGGTGAACATGCTGTCAAATGTTTAAAAACAGATGAGTAATGACGCGATTTTGAAATTGTATACTAAATATAGACACACCTGCCAAGAAAGCAAGAAGCAAAGAGATCGACTCAAATTTCTTGTGATGAATACTACCCATCTATCGCAAAAAGAAAAATTTCGGCAGATCCCACGTACGGTGGGAGTCGATGTAATGCGAAGCATGCTGCGGGAAGGTGACTGTGGCATAATTTTTTACTGAGTGAAACGTTACAAAAGGACGCTAAAGATCTTTATCAATTTTATACGCACACATATATGTTGAAGAGGTCCATATGTGTTATATAAACAGTTTACAGTTGGGTAACGCTGCCAACGGCAACGTGGGTATTACAACACCAGAAGCGGTAAGCTAATATGTAGTGTAGTCCTTTATGATGGAGAACGCACATACGTTTCACGAAACCGTGTGCCTGTGTGGAAGAAGTTCTTGACAGTTCTTGAACAAGGTAATCGTCACCGGGATCAGTGCGAAACAGCAGCTGGTGATGACTTGATATCGGATCCAGTCGTGATCGCAGGGACGAGGGGTCCATGTGTAGTGAAGTATGAGGTATAGTACAGCTGTTGGAATTCGTGGATGCCTCGGTCATTTGGTCGACAAATTGTCTGTCGATAGAGCCGGCGACATGGTGGAACCTGAAGTCACCCTTCCCGTTGGTGAGGTATAGGCCTTCGAGACTGGTAGGCCTGGATAGTGCTACGTAGACCAACATCAGTGGATGGCGCTTGTCGTATTCGTAGACTACCTGTGCGTATGTGGCCTATGTAGCCTAGTCTTAAAACCGGCTGTCAATCAATCTAACATAGTCCTCGGTCAGCACTAGGCCATTGCCCAGCCTCGTAAGAAATGAAGAGAACACTGCGTCGTTCTGGTGGATTAGGTGCACTTCACGGTGCGGTGATGTGAATATCATACGTACCTTTCGGTAATGTATCCCTCCGGCGTCCAGCAATGCTTCAATATAGCTTGCTGAATTATAGGAATACAAATGTGATGTTTATTAGACTGCTATAAAAGCGG
This sequence comes from Rhipicephalus sanguineus, assembly GCF_013339695.2. NCBI lineage: Eukaryota > Metazoa > Arthropoda > Arachnida > Ixodida > Ixodidae > Rhipicephalus > Rhipicephalus sanguineus. The sequence continues at coordinate 39,251 of NW_023614706.1, forward strand.
AGCCAACACTGGAACCACAGACGTTAATCTGATATGACGCCTGTATCGCAGGAGTACACATCGTAGGAATATCACGTAGTGTTTATTGCTTTCTTGTAAAATTAGATAGCAACCACCACAACCACAATTGACGTTGCACCGATATTACGCCTGCATAGGCTGTTTTTCCAAACAAGTTTTGAGACGTGGCATGGCTCTGTGGTAGAATACCTGATTGCCACGCAGTATGCTTGGGTTCGATTCCCGCTGTGATCGTTATTTTTGTTTTGTTTTTTTCATTCGTCTGGTCAACGCTGCCGATGTCGGTTTTTCTTAACGCTCTCGCATTTAGGTTACCAGTGTATGTTCTCGCCGTTCCTGGGTAGACATAAACTGTCAATCACCTGTGGCGCATACCCGTACGCCGCAGCCCGTGGTAAACGGGTATGTGCCACACGTGTCTGGAGGAAAGGGTTTGACGAAGTACGCGACAGGATTTTCACGTTCTTTATGTCATGACCCGACAGTCATATTCGTCAAATGCTCTTACCCTCCCATACCAATTTTGGTCTACACCAAGTTAAGGAGGCGATCATGAGAGCACCGAGACGTAGGCGGCTAGATAGATAGATAGATGGATAGATTGATAGATACGTAGATAGAAACGTTCAAAGTGCCAAAGGTTCGCAAAGAAATGCTTCGTACTTAATACCTTTCTGGGGTTTTAGGTGCCAGAACAATGATATAATGATGAGGCACCTGCAGTAGGTGACTTCGGATTCATTTTGACCAACTGTGTCTTCTAGCATCCTCACATATATGGATAAGCAAACGCACCTTTACGCATTTCACTTTTCCTCTACACAGCTTCTCGTCAAGAAGCCCGACGGGATTCCTGTGGGCGGAGAGCTCGTGCAGCTTTGCTTGCTTGAGCAGTCCGAGGAGATTAAGTCACGCTGGGGGTATACCGATCGCCGTCTCAGCTGCAAGAACTACACTTCGGAAGTGTCCGGTATCATCAAGTTCACCATCCGGCCGCTCAAGACAAGCGTGGTCACCATCAGCATCGAGGTGAATAGCGAACTGTCACTCTACAGTCGTTCTCAACCTATACTTTAGCAGATAGCTTTCCATAGGCCGCAAGCGTGTGTTTGATGTCAGAAACAATGCTCAGCTCCACATCTGCATCGTGGTAACACATTCATACAATGTGCCCATGCACTGTGACATATACGATGAAGTCCTTTGCTTCAACACCATGAAAACCGAACAGTCATACTTACATATACTGTTTTGATGCGTATAGAAGTTAACAGTGGTAATTTATATTATAGGTAGCCTTGTATGAACAGTGTGCGCGTCGTGACATAACTTGTATTACGCTTTCCAAAGCTGTGGTTGGAAGACACATTGTCATAGCAGAGCTCAGAATTGAAAATGAATCACCGCCCACTGAAGCATAGAGTGAACAGCCGGTTGATGTTCGCAGGGATCGCTTGGTGGGTAGTTCGCACATCATCCTAAAAAGGTCTACCGCGCACACAGATGGGGACAGACGGCAGAAACAAGAAATCAGCGCTGTGTCCTATTTTCTCGTCACTGCATGTCCGTATGTGTGCGCTGTAAACCCTAATAATCCAGTTCAGACACCTCCCAAATCCTGACGGTTATCACTACTTACGAACTTCTGTTTTCGCCGTCTCTCCGTTATGCTTGCGGGCTGTAGTTTCTTTTTTCGCGATTTTCATTGCGTAACCACTTCTTTGGGCTTACGGGCATCGGCGGGCGGCCTACGTGCCCACCGCGCTCTCGGAATTTTTGTGTCGCCTCATTATTCTTCGTAATTCCCATGTAACACCTCTCATCAACGCCCTCGATTCCTTTGTTCCAGGCGGTGGCGATGAACTACGAGACCGTGAAGTACAGCACGTACGGCGTGGAGATCAACCAGCCAAAGAGCACGCTCCGCCTCCAGGCCTGGTACTCGCCTAGCAGCAATTTCATGCAGCTCGAGCCGTCGAAGGGCCCCATTCCGTGCGCGGGAAAACACTCCGTGCGCTTGCGATACACGGGAGAGCCCGAGACGCAGAAGCGGTTGCACTTCCAGGTGGGGCAATAGACTACTTTTCAGAGAGCCAGAAGCGCAAAACCAATTCGCGGTAAGTGCTCGCTCCGTTCTCCGAGAACTCTCTGCCAGGGAAGTAAGGATCTTTGAGAAAAAAAATCCACGCATATCCACAAAGTGAATGATGGTGAGGGAGCGAAGCACTGGGGATGGTTCGGTAGCCGTGAATCTCCCGTCTGTCGTTTTTGCTGTTTTGCCACCGCTTCCCGCACCCTCGCCTCTTGAGTAGCTTGTCGTCGGCGTTCCCGTTGAGCCGCCACATGGTGCGCCTTACATCCGTTTTCATCCATGGCAGAAAGAGAATGTGTGGTCTGGAACGCGCTTAACTACGCATTTGCACCGCAGCGTCCTCTCGTGTATTTTCACTCCAGCGTGCATTGTGCTGTCATATGATTCATTGATGGGTGTTTAATGCCTGTATTTTTATCCTGTTTTCACCTTTTTATTTTGTGGCAGAAAGAGAATGTGTGGTATGGAACTCATCTCTACGAAGCGAAGGATGACGAGTGGCGAAGCTAGGTCCTAAGGTCCATAATGGCTACGTTGTAGTCGCCGACTAGTATCAAGGGTTTGTGCTTGTAGGGATTTTATATTGTTCTGTCACAATTATGATTGTATTAGTGTACCGTTCAACCTTTTTTTGTGTCTCACGTATGTTACCCGAGCATTATTCCATATAATGTAAATTGTGTGACACAAAGTGACATAAAGAGTCGATGACAAAGCTCGGTCCTAAGGTCCATAAAGTGTACGTTGAGGTCGCCGACTAGTATAAAGGATTTGTGCTTGTAGGTGTTTTATTTTGTTTTATCACAATTGCGATTGTTTTTCGGCTGTTGTAAACTTTTTTGATTCACATACACACATGTTTCGACTATAGCAACTGTTTTCTAACCACCATGGCAGCGTACAGTCAGCCTCGACGACAAAGCTAGGTCTAAGGTCATTCGCCCCTAAAAAAAATAAAAAGAATTAAGTAGAGTAGGTCCTCGTCGTCGGCGCCTCTTCGTCGGAAATTATTGTTTTTCTGGGACCTTGAGACAGCGCGCCCAAACGCGAGAACTGCGATATCGGAGACCAGCGTTCTTGCCTTTTTATGTCTCTGTCATTTCATTCTCTCCATTCCCTCTCGTTTCTTTCGTCCTTGATACCTTTCGCTCTCTCTTCCTCTCTTCGCTCTCCGTTTGAAAAGGTCTAGCTGTCAATACGGAGTTTGTTGCTCCGCTGTGTGGACGAGTTTCGCGCTAGAGTGCTCACTCACCCTTCGCTTTGCGAAATGTTAAGTGTTTACATGATCCTGGTACTGGTGCCTTCATATTTTGTAAATTGAGGTTGTGATGAAAGAAGACCACACTGCTGAACGCCAAACGTTTCTCTGTGCTTGGAGTTGCTATATTATGGTTAGCTGCAACACTGGCGTAGCCAAGGTGGGGAGAGGGTTGGGGGGTCAAATCCCCCCGAAATTTTTCAATTTTGAATGTGTATATGTACACGCACTTATACAAAAGCGCACACGACCATACATAAAGTATGGTTGAACCCCCCCCCCTTCCGATAAACATTTCTGGCTACGCAACTGCGCAGCAAATACTATGGCTATTTGTACATATTATCTTACAATTAGTTCGCAGTTCATACTGTAGCTGTCATGGGTAGAATAGGTACGATTAACAAATTCGCTAGGGCGGTGCGTTAGATGACGATGCCGCAGGCCTGAATGTTCTCCACATATACGGGGGAGTCACAGACAGTGCCGAGAGGAGTGACACGTATCCTTTTTCAGCGCTATCACGGTTAATTATATGCAAGTAAAAGCTAATGTTTCATTTTTGAAATCGGAAAAAACTGTTTCTCGTTTGCAGATCATGGCTCGTGGTAAGATACTCAAGGACAAGGTCGTGGATGTTGCCTTCAACCCTGACGCCAGCTTTTTGGTGGAGGAAGACTTGAACGCGATGCTTCCGAGCAATATGGCCGGAAGCCCAATGTCGACGGGCAGCTTCGAGTTTGAACTCGAACCGGACTACAGCTACGTGCCCCGAGTTAAAGTGCTGGCCTTCTATGTCCGCCCCGACGGCGAGGTCATCGCGGACTTTGAACAGTTCGAAGTGGAAAAGTGCCTCGAAAACAACGTTAGTCTATTGCTTTCTAATATAGGTGACGTTCAGGGAATGGTGAAATAACGTACCAAATGCGGCTCTTCACACGAAGCTACAGTTAACAAAAGCAAGTTTCATTTCGAAAGTTAAACAATTTACGCGAGATAATGTTGCCTTTTAATACCAATATGTTGTCAGTTATTCAAGTACAAAGATCAATTGAGGATTCGTAAAAGAACTTGAGAAATTCCAGTACACATTTGTACTTTCCTCATGCGGGCCATTTCGTGTTATCTTTCTTGTTCTGGTAAAGAAGATTCCCCATTGTCAAAAACGTTGGCTGTGAATGGCAACGTCCATCGTTCAGTGTTTTGCCATCGCGTTCATGTTTGTCATTCGTGTGAACAGCAACGTCTTTCGCACCATTTAAAACTTGCCACTCAACCTGTTCACGGACTACGTTTTAACCCTCTGAATTCTTCAATTCCTCTTGATTCGAAAGTAAGCCAGCCTTTCGCGTACGGTAATGGATTTTCTTCAAACGTTAACAGCCGTAAAGCAAATTCATGTGCCAACCTATACGTGTTTTACGCGTGCATGCATTCGTTACGGGTGTGTGGCGTTTTTGTCTCGACAGGTGACAATGAGATTCGGTTCAGAGGTAGTCCAACCAGCGACATCCGCTGCCATCCACTTGTACGGCTCTCCTCACTCCTATTGCGGTGTGGGCATTGTGGACAAGAGCGTTCACCTTTTGAAGCAGGACAATCAGCTGACGAAGGACAAAGTGAGTTGTGACGGTACACTCGAATGTTTTTTTTCTTTCTCGCTTCGCCGCGTTCACGAGGCTCTTGCAGTAAGTGATAGCGAAGCATTACCTTAATTTCGTCGGTCTGTGAGAAAGCCAACAGTGTTTGAGGCTAATAATATTAATTGTTGGGGTTTACCGTCCCAAAACCACGATATGATTATGAGGGACGCCGTAGTAAAACGCTCTGGAAAATTCCGGAGCATTCCACTACCTTCCATTCGACCACCTCAGTTTCATTAATATACACCTAAATGTAAGTACACAGGACTCACGCATTTTTGTCTCCATCGAAAATGATGCCGCCGCGGTCGGACTTACCGCGATCTGGTATTCGATGCTAGTGCAGAAGCATATAGGCACCTTTTATGAATAAGCGCTACCATTGAGGCTGGCGCATCATAGCCTTTTCTTGATATTTATCGACTGAACCCAACACAACTACACTCTTAGTCAAGTCATGCGTGCACCGCTATGTATATGCAGGAAACTAGCCTTTTTGGCCTTGTATCCTGGTTATAGCCTGCACTTTACGCAATACACCATTAACACTATGGCTAAACTTGTAGAAATAAGTCACTATTAGTAATTTTACCTCTTCTCTCATTATTTATAACAGCAATTGTGCTTCTACGTGGACCATCATTATTAAGGTCTTTAACATTCACGCGTAGTGAAGTTTCTGACACAAAAAAAATAAAGAAGCAAAGCGCATATTGAAACAAGCGCCGTAACATTCTTCTGCGGGTGGAAATTCTGCCTTTGCAGAATACACACTATAGGGGTTACTTTGTAACGAACAGATCCGCGCGTGCGAAACTTCCCCGTCTTTGGATCACACAGCGCACTACAGGAGTGTAGTTACTCGCTACTAGTGCTACGCAGCAGCCCTAACAGGCAGAGCTGTGACCCCCTATCCCGCGGTTCGCGTAAGTTGCGACCGCGGCGGGTTTCAGGCCAGTGGTAACAGAGACGAGTTCTTTGCCTGACACAGTTTATTGTGCCAAAAGCGCCACCAACGCAACAAAATACAAGGTAAGAACGAAGTGGCGGAGAAGTTCCGCACGACAACGTCAAAACAACAACAAAATAGGAAGCACACGAGATTGAGAGCGATAAGGTTCGACTCACCTCTCGTGGCTTCGCAGTCCGGCCCTGAGGCAGTAAGTTACCTCACAATAGACTGGGCGTTGCGCAGGGGGTGATGGCGTTTGGGTGGCTCCCGACTCGATCAATGTATGGGGCAGCGCTAGAACGAAGACAAGGACTTCCTCCTTGTCTTCGTTCTAGAGTTGCCACAGCGCATGTCCTGTCTTTTCTCGTCCTTGTCTTCGTTCTAGCGCTGCCCCATACATTACACTATGAACCCTAACCAACTCGCCCACCTTTCCGTTATTCTTCAACAGCCCTGCCAAGGAAGCGGCGTGCGTCCCTTGGGGTCTGGAGAGGAGTCTCTCCAGAAAAGGGAAAGGAGGGAAGACGGGGCATCTCGACTTCGGCCAGGGAGCAGGGCGCGAAGAGCTGCGGGAGCGGCACGTGCCCTCTCCCACGCAACCCCCCTCGCCACTGCGCGTACAAACGTAGCGCGAAGCCGAGGTGCCGCCGCGTTGAAGACAATGGGTTGCCTGTGCAACCCCACATCCCCCCCTCCTTAATTGAACCCTTTAGCCAAAAAAAAAAGAAGACCGACATCACCTGGGGCTTAAGAGGAGGGGCCAAATTAAATTAACACGTCAAAGTCGAAGTCCACGAGCGCGCAGTCGGTCTCGTCCACGACCGGCGTCGCTGGTCCGTCGGTCGACGCCGTGTCAGGTGTGGCGTTGGCCGGTGTTGACCGCTGCTCGATGGTCGGCGGCTGTGACGGTGGATCCGCTGGGGCTGGCGTCGTCGCTCCCGAAGCCAGCGACGCCACCCACCTGGCGAATTGCGGCTCCGATTGAAGGCGGCGGATGATGTCGTCCGTCGCAGTGGCTGCGCTTCCCAATTTGCCGTCCTTTTGTGCCGCCGCCCACCCTTTATGTGAGAGCGAACGCCCGTGGGCCTCATGCAACAGCAGTCCGCCGCACTCACAAAAGGTGGACCCAGGTGTCGGCGGGAGGCAGGCTCCCCTTGCTTGTCGGTCGATGTCGGCGATCTTCCGCCCCTGGAACGGCGCGAACAGCCGGTTCTCGGGCTTCGAGCGTTGCGCCCGCTGCTGTTTCTTCCGCGGTGCCACCGAGAAGTAGGAGGTGGGCGGCTCCGTGCCGGCCTGAAACGTCCAGGAGGCGACCGAGCGCGTTTTGTGATTCGCGCCCGGTGCTGGCGATGGACCCTGGACGACAGGCTCGATGATCCGGGGGCGTCCGGACGGCCTGGTGCTGCCTACGCACCTCCCTGGTTGCTGGTGTTGGGCGATTTGTGGGCAGCGGGAATCGGATAGGCATGGCGTGGCCGCTTGTAGCGTGCGCCTGGGCTCCGGCGCGAGCCAGGACAGCGCCTCTTCGTGATGTCGGCTTGTACCGCACCCTGCGCGGACATGGTGTTATGAGCTGTTGTATGTTGCCGTGCCGACACGCGAAGCGATTACGAACGAAGTGGATGCGTCGTGCTCTGTCCAGCGGCCTCCTCCGCTCGCCTCTCGTGGTCTCTGCTGCTCCTCCCGTTCTTTCTTTCTCTCTCTTTCGCTCCTTTTCTTCTAAGGCGCTTGGAGTCGAAAGTTCCCCGACGCTTGCGGCTGGCCGGCTGCAACCCCCGTTCTGCGCAGCGGGATACCGCGCTCGTACCGCGGGTGCACTCCGCAGTTCTGTCGCCGGGTCTGCAACTCTTCGCCGGGCTGTGCAGTGGTTCCGCGAATTCTTCTCCACCGAGACCATTCGGGACCGGAAGCTGTTTTGCTGTTTTTCTTTCGCCTTGACTCTGGCTGCTGCTGTGGGCTTTTGGTGTCGCCGCTCTCTGCTTGCGTTGACGGCTTGATGAAGTGCCGGGCTATGGGGCATCTGCTGGCGCAAACGGTCGTTTTGGCTTGGCTGTTGTTGAAATGCTGCCGATGGGTGATCTGCGACTCGAACAACAAGTTAGCCCCTCTCTTACTCTCCGAAAAAGCAAGCGCGTGCTCGCTCTCGAAGGTTGCGTGCTAGATATCAGAGGAGCGTCCCATCCGATATCACGCACAATGAAGCCCCTACGAACCGGACAGAGTTAGTTCTGCCGAGATCGCAAGTTGTAACGTCGCACTGAGCTCGTATGTCGAGCCGTGCCTTCGGATGTCACTGCCTGCGGGCGCGGGGAAGCGTTTCCCTCGGGCCACTCGTTCCCTCTGTCAAAGTAGGGTTTGACATCGCAGACATGCACCGGTCCGCCGATCGGTCTTAGCGTTAAGTCCGTCAGCTTGTACACGAGAGAAGAGACAGTCTCTCCTACCCGGTACGGTCCTATCCACTTCGGTGCCAGAGAAGCTGAGAATTTCTTACTGGCATCGCTTAGGACATGATTGCGCTTTAACACCAGGTTGCCCACTTTGTACTGAACGTCCCGATGAGAGCGGTCATACTGCGCTTTCTGCTCCCCACGAGCAGTGCTCAGGTTCCGTCGTGCTTTGCCTAAAGCCTCCGTCACCTTCGCGCGCAGCCCAGCTGCATAATCAGCGCGTGCCGACGAAGCAGCCAGTTCCGTGCTGCGTTCCTGTAGAGTATGTTCTACGGGATTCAGCAGCTCTCTCCCAAAATTGAGAGTGGCGGGGGTTAAGCCAGTCGAGCGGTTCACGGTCGTCCTCAGAGCAAATTCGATTTCAGGGACGCAATTGTCCCAATCCTTGTGCGTCCCCGCAAAAGCAACAAGCATGTGCTTGATGTTGCGGTTTACACGTTCGGTTGGATTTGCCTGGGCGTGGTACGTGGTTGTTCTCTTGTGCTTAATGCCCAGGGCTGCACAAGAGTCCACGAAAATTTTGGCGGTGAAATAGGACGCATTGTCCGTAATTAACTGCTTTGGATAGCCGAATCTCGTGAACACTTCGGTGAGCTTTTCCATGATAATGCGTGCCGTCAGCCTTCGTAGGGGGAACAGTTCCACCCATTAGTGAAGTGATCTGTGACGACGAGAAGGAATTGGTTTCCTCTCGGTGTTCTTGGGTAAGGTCCCATGACGTCACAAGCCACTATTTGCCAGGGTGTTTGGCTTTGGGTCGGCTGCATGAGCCCGGGTGGGCGTCCACCACGCGGCTTCACGCGTTGGCACACATTGCATGAGCGGGCGTAGCGTGTTACATCCCGTTTCATGCCTGGCCAGGTAGCGAAGCGGCACAACTTAAGGTAAGTCTTAGGGCCACTTGCATGCCCAGCGATGCACGTATCGTGAAAGTAGCCTAACAGTGCTCCTCTCAACGTGCGTGGGATCGCCGCTTTGAAGGACTCATGTGTATCCTTCTCCGCAGGAATGTATCTCGGCAAAGTGTCGTCAGAGTCTAGCAGGTAGGAATCCAACACGCTCACAGCATTATCAGCTGTTTCAGAGCGCCGCGCATTAACAGCAATACCAGCTGCGTCAACATGCGCCGCCGGGCTCCCGGAGCCCCTCTAACACCTTTTTGCAAAATGGATCCTCCCGCTGAGCCTCTAATAGCTCCTTCCTGCTGAACACGTTCCCCACTGAACTGACGCAGTCCAAGTGGTTAACGCTCTCCTCATTTGAAGGTGGGTTGTCCGCCCTTCCGTGAGGACTCGCCGTCGAGCAGTGTAGCAGTTACTCTGCTCTTAGGCTGAGTTTCAAATGTGTCAGGATGGGTATTAATGTTACCCCTCGTGACAACATCGAGCGTCGCAACAGTTACGTCGCTCTCTGGCACGACTTCGGGCGAGGTGAGTTGAGTAGTAATGTTACTCTTCTCACAATCAACGGGCGCGCGCGAAAGTGCGTCCGCCACAACGTTGCTCTTTCCTTTCCTGTAGCGAACGGTAAAGTCGTATCGCTGCAGGAAAAGTGCCCATCGTGCAAGCCTGTCGCTCGGCTCCCCTAGGCGTCTAAGCCAAGTTAGTGCCATGTGATCAGTCTCGATAACAAATTGAACTCCGTCAATATAGTAATCGAACTTTTTGAGGGCAAAAATGATTGCCAAACATTCCTTTTCCGTCACTGAATACTTTTTCTCTGCGGGAGTCAAGGAGCGGCTAGCAAAAGCTACCGGCCGCAAGCCACCTTCGTGCTGTTGGAGCAAAACCGCTCCTAGGCCGAGGTCGCTGGCGTCCGTTTGGATCACAAAATGTTTGCTGAGGTCCGCTAGCCTTAATTCAGTGGTTTCCGCGAGCGCTTTAACGAGGTTGCGCAGTGCCCCCTCTTGCTCGGGACCCCATCTCCACCGCTCACCTTTCCTCAACAGAAGTGTCAAGGGGGCTTGCAGTGCAGCGCAATCTGGAATAAACTGACGATAAAAGTTCACCAGCCCCAGAAAGCGTCTCAGTCCACCTATGTCTGTCGGTGATGGATAGTTCGATAATGCCTGAACCTTGTCATCACACGGCAGAAGGCGACCGTTATCCAACGTGAAACCCAGTAGCGTTACTCGGGTTTCGGCAATCTGAGTCTTGGCCGGGTTTAGCGTTATTCCCGCCGACCTCAGACGCTCCAGCACGTCCCTGAGATGGCGTAAGTGCTCATCAAAGGTTCGTGAGTATACCACGACATCGTCCAGGTAAGCAAGAGCCTAGTGCCACCTTGCATCACCTAAGACGCGGTCCATCAGGCGCTGGTAAGTCGCAGGCGCACCGACAAGACCGAATGGCATACGGGTAAACTGTAAAAGGCCCCTGTGACAAGTGAAGGCAGTCTTCTCTCGGTCACGGGGATCTACCTCCACCTGAAAGTATCCTCTGCTATCATCGAGCGTAGTGAAGTACTTCGCTCCGCCAACATTGGACACGATCGAGGGAATGCTAGGAAGAGGATATGCATCCTTGCGTGTTACCTCGTTCAGGCGACGGTAGTCAACACAAAGGCGGGTCGTCCCATCCTTTTTCGGTACCAGCACCACGAGAAAACCCCACGGGCTCTCTGACCTTTCGACAACGCCTGTATCGAGCAGTTCGTCCAGAGCGCTGTCTAATGCTTTCCTCTTAGCCAAACTCACCGGCCGAGGATTGCATTTCCAAGGAGAAGCATCGCCTGTCTCAATTTTGTGCCTAACTAGCGCAGTGCAGCCAGGCTGTTCTGTGAATATGGCGTCATATTCATTCAGAAGCGATGAGAGGCGAGCTTTCTCTTCCACCGTCAAACTGCTTGAGCTATTGAGCAGCGGGTGGTCCCTTTCGCCCGCTCTGCAGTGCACAGTGCCTCCGCAGTGGGGGTTGGGGGACGCGCGCGAGGGGAGCCGTTCCCTCCGACGCGTTCTTTCTCCGCGGGTCGGTTTGTCGACCCGGCAGAAACATGTACGAGTGACTTTTTCGGGCAATTGTTGGGACGGTCTGCGCGCGAAGCATCATCGAACGTAATTGTCTCTGACGCTTTTTGAAAGGAAACGAAAGGTTTCAGGGTGCCACATGCTCGCTCCCTATATCCTCCGTTGCAGACGTCAATAACAATGCCCGTCTTGGCGAGGAAGTCTCTACCAAGAATGATAGGAACCGACAGGCCGGGGAGGTAAGCTAGGCGTTGCCGCCTGACCCGTTTCTCCCACCGCACCACTAGCCGAGCGGCAGCGCTTGCTTGCGCCGAGCCGCTGGCGAGCCGGAAAGTCACATTACTCGATCTAAGCCGGATAGCGTTCCGACAGAGATGATCGTACACTTCGTCGCCAAAGAGTGAAGCGCTTGCTCCCGTGTCTAACAGCGCGAAAAACCTGCACCGGGCGACTGTTAGCTCAATAAGTGGCACTGGCGTGTCGTTGGGTGGTCCAGTACGACAAGCCAGCGGGGCTAGGAGTTGATGTGTCTCACTCAGCACCGCTTTGTTTGCCGCCGGCCATGCAGTGTTGCTCACCGGCGGCCCCGCTCGTTTCCCGAAAGCGCGTGCTCTCGGCTTGCGGGTTGCCAACAATCTCGGGCGAAATGGCCCGGCTGGTTGCAGCGATAGCAGAGGGTGGTCGGCCGCGCTCGGGCTTGGCGTGCTGTGCCTCGCGCCGTTTGGCCACCGTTCCTCTCTATCGGATGCTCCCTTCCGGGCGCGCTCCGCTGTAGCGTCCTCGGGTCGGTATGTCGACTCCGATTCTGCGTACCTCGGCCACCGGCAGCGTGTGCTGCTCGCATGGCGTACGTGTACGGGTCAAGAGCCCAGTCAGATATGTCCCAACCGCTACTCGAGTGCCCGTCACTGAAGGCAACTGCACCAGTTCCCTGTGGACAGATGCGAACATTGTCTCCGTTCCACGCGCATCGCGGCTCAAGTGCCTGCGACGCTGGGGGTGGTGGTCGGTACGCACGTGAGGCGAGTATGTCCGCCTGTATGCGTTTTGCCTCCGAGGCGAGCTCGTCCAAATCCCTGAACTTGCCGCCTCTCAAATATGCTGCAAAAGTGGGGTGCGCTTGTCGCGTGACTCGCTCCACCTTCTCGCAATTTAGAGCCGAGGGGTCAGCAATACGATAGAGCTCGTCCATCGCCCTCACCTACTTTAGCAACGATTCGTCCGGATGCTGAGCACGCCGCTCTAACTCGCGCAGCATGCGACGCTGGTAATCAGCGGGTAGGAATTCGTCGCGAAACCTCGCTCGGAATTCGGACAGCGTGCTTGACCGGTGGCCGGTAAGTCGGAACCACCGGGCAGCCTGCTCAGTCAGTGATACTGGAACGACGCGTTCTAGCATCTCGCCATCGGACAACCCCGTTGCCTGCTGGTAAGTCAGCATACGGTCGAGGTAATCATTGGCGCTGACAGTGTCATGATACCCGCTGTAGGTGGGTAAGTCCACCTTGACGCTTGGTCGCGCAGCTGTGCTGGGCCTCACCAGAGTGTTCTGCACGACACCCGTCAAAGCCTCAATCAGGCGCAAGGCATCCCTTAACACGTGCGGAGACTCGCTCTGGCCAGTAAGGTCTGGCACAGGAGCTGGATGCGTTGAGCCGCTATGCCGCTGTGGCTCCCTGCTCTCCGCACGCTCGGACAAAGGGCTCGGCGTAATGTGCCTCGCGCCTTCGAGCGGACAATATAACGGAGGGAGGGCCTCATGTGTAGCGCCACCCTCATCGAAGCAAATCAGATCCCCTTGGCTAATGTTCGCTGCAGGGTCCGACTGTGCGGTAGCAGTTACCGCCGCTTCGAATTGTTGCCTGTTGGCAGCCACCCTTGACAGCGTGAACAGCGGCTGTAAGTCAGCCTCGTCTGCTGCCATGGTTGTTTGTGTAGTGGCAGTCACTCACACAAACTACTCGTACTGTTTAAGCACTGGCCCCACGTTGGGCGCCAAATATAGGGGTTACTTTGTAACGAACAGATCCGCGCGTGCGAAACTGCCCCGTCTTTCGATCACACAGCGCACTAGAGGAGTGTAGTTACTCGCTACTAGTGCTACGCAGCAGCCCTAACAGTCAGAGCTGTGACCCCCTATCCTGCGGTTCGCGTAAGTTGCGACCGCGGCGGGTTTCAGGCCAGTGGTAACAGAGACGAGTTCTTTGCCTGACAAAGTTTATTGTGCCAAAAGCGCCACCAACGCAACAAAATACAAGGTAAGAACGAAGCGGCGGAGATGTTCCGCACGACAACGTCAAAACAACAACAAAATGGGAAGCACACGAGATTGAGAGCGATAAGGTTCGACTCACCTCTCGTGGCTTCGCAGTCCGGCCCTGAGGCAGTAAGTTACCTCAAAATAGACCGGGCGTTGCGCAGGGGGTGATAGCGGTGACGACCACAGCTTGATCGAGTCGAAAGACAAGGCGGTCCCCAAGGAAGCGGCGTGCGTCCCTTGGGGTCTGGAGAGGAGTCTCTCCAGAAAAGGGAAAGGAGGGAAGACGGGGCATCTCGACTTCGGCCAGGGAGCAGGGCGCGAAGGGCTGCGGGAGCGGCACGTGCCCTCTCCCACGCAACCCCCCTCGCCACTGCGCGTACAAACGTAGCGCGAAGCCGAGGTGCCGCCGCGTTGAAGACAATGGGTTACGTGTGCAACCCCACATCACACACCCAACTGAGGCTCCTTATACGGAGTACTTCTACTATTTATTACTACATATCTCGACATCATTCACATCAAATTCCATGCGATCTGATGTATTGTTGTATAGCATCATTCTCTTTGTGGTCCGTATAAGATAGTAGTGTAATACGTACTTGGCCTAACGTGTTCTGCTATTGTCTCAAAATGTCGGACTGGACGTGGTGATGCGTACTACTACAGTGACCTTTTTGTACATTGCGTAGGTATACAACATCCTGCAGAGTCTGGACATCACCCGATACACGCGGTCGAGGCGGGTGTCCTACTTCTATTGCCGAAGGCAACGTAAGTGTTTATGACTGAGTTTTTTTGTGCATTCAACAATACTAAAGCATAATAATGCTAAATCGCGTTCCCCCTTCTCTATTTATTTTTGGTTGTCGCAACTTAAGCCTCGCTACTTCATCAAAGCGTATGCAGTCATGTGTGCGTTTTGCCTCTTAGGCCTAAGTCTCTAAGATCGCGAGATTTTCGCTGAGATACGTTGCTCTAAAAAGAGTTACAGTGCTTTAGAACGAAAGTACGAGAAAAAACAAATTTTATTGTTTTATGGACATATGGGCGGTGCAACCGATTGCCGTAAAAACACCTGGAGCATTTCGTCGTGCGTGTACTGAGCTGGCGCACCAATTACAACTTGTCTATGCGCATCGAGGTCGGCACGTTGTTTTAGCGCGAAATATTTAATCTAATTATGAATTCATGAAAAATGACACAACCCGCAGTGACGCATTTTTATTGCGATAGCAATTTCTCCTATGTCAAGAGGCAATGCTAACCGTGACCTTGACTACCTGAGCAGTCCGGGTACCATAACGTTTTGCTATGGTCCTGCCTGTCATATGAACGAGGCATATTTTACTCTCAGGAGCTGCGCCATGCGCTCTGCATATCATGTCGCCGCACTGCCCCAGTTGAAGACGGTATTATGTATCAAGCCTTACGAAACATCGATGAGGCCTTCCACCAGTACATCTTGGACGAATATAACAAAGTGTGGCGAACGTCTGTGATCCCTGTTGAATGGAAATCATGTATCGTGAAACCAATTTTAAAGCCCGGGCGCCCTACAAAACACCTCAATTCATACCGGCCGACATCAGTGACTTCTAATGTTATGAAGCTGATAGAGCGAAAGGTTCTGTCTCGTCTAGACGGCAGACTACATGAGCTAGATTTCTTTACTGGTGTTATGGGCGGCTTCGTCGACATCGTTCAACCATCGATAGCATCGCAGATCTCGCATCAACACTTCAATCTGCTCGAGAAAACAGGCCCTCTGCATATATGCTATTCCTGAACAAGGTTTTGATTCGGTGCCACATAAGGAGATTGTTCTCGCACTTATGGCTGCAGGAATTTCGGGCCGATTGCTTAATTTTGTGCGTAACTTTCCATCGGAGCGCAAAATGAAAGTACTCTTCGGAGGAGTGACAAGTGAATCGCGCACTGTAAAATGCGGTGTCCCCCAAGGCACCGTTGTGTCGCCGCTTCTCTTTAACAGTGTACTTGCTTTGCTGCCAAGCCGATTACTTCAAAAATATGAGTTCCCAATAGGCATAGCAATCTCCTTACAATATCGCACTCGAATAAGCCGTCCTTAACAGCAGGGTCTGTATCTTCGCGGAATTTTCGCAGAGAGTGCTCAATACGACTGCAGAGTAGCTAGAAGTTGGTCTAGAAATTTCGCCTGCTAAGTCAGCCGCCATTGCCTACCATCCCAGGCAACGGGCTCGACGAAGCATGAGCTGGCTGTACATCGCAGATACACCATTAGACAGGGTACGAAAGCGTCTTTACCTGGGCGTAATTATCGATGATCGCCTGTCTTGGCGCCCTGTCGTTACCACCGCGAAGTGCGAATCACAGACGCTCTTCGAGTGTGTGGCCGCCCTGACTGCTAGGGGCGCTGGCTGCGACCAGA
The DNA here is from genome assembly GCF_013339695.2 of Rhipicephalus sanguineus. Taxonomy (NCBI): domain Eukaryota; kingdom Metazoa; phylum Arthropoda; class Arachnida; order Ixodida; family Ixodidae; genus Rhipicephalus; species Rhipicephalus sanguineus. The sequence continues at coordinate 55,302 of NW_023614706.1, forward strand.
CGACAGCCCTACAGGTATATCAGTAAGCTGTGCTCTCTGCATGGCTTGGTGTACGCATACACTCTAAGAAAAAAAGGAGTATGCGTGACTCTTTTCGGAGAGTTCTGACTTGCCACGTGTAGGACTCTCTTTAAATAGTCACGGTGACTCTCTTGGTGGGTCACGGTCGGCGCGCTCTAGGAGAGTCCCCTGACCATCTAGGAAGAGTGTAAAGACTCTCATCCGAAGGATCACGTTACCACTTATAGGGAGTCTGACGACTCTTGCCAGTGACACTCCTACGGAGGTCCAGTGACCCACACCGAAGCGCCAAGCGACTCCACAAGTATTTTAAGCTACTCATTTGGCCCTTGCTCTACTTTTGCGCGACTACTGTTGAAAATAGTGGAGTATTCATTTTAGGCAAGTCCAATAATACTTGCCCTTCTGCCCAGCGACTGCAAAAAAAGAATACTTCAGTTTTAGCATTATTTTAATAAAACTCGTCAAAACAACACATATTTTCCAGCAAAGTTATATAGGAAGCGCGAAAATATGGACTTTGATTTCCAATTAAGAAGTTTGGGTATTCCTCATTTACATGCTTCTATGAGTATAGCCAACTAAATTGTGTGACTGATATGCATAGTGTCATATAGTGCAAAATAAACTGCAGAAGTGGGCATCATGTTTCAATCTTTATTCCTTATGATTAAGGATAAATCAAAAAGTGGTGACGGCTGGAGGCATCAGACTTGTGGCTTGCTAGGTTGTCGCTCCTGTTCAGCGCGAGCGCCATGAAAACGGTATCTGAAAAGCAAAACGTGATATTATAATGAGAAAATGAAATTGCAGTAAAGGTTTGCAAAACCTACAAAATAAGTGGTTCACATAGACACAATGAAGGCTCACAACAAAACAACAAATGCAAACATGTATGGTAAGGAACCAAGTTTTTTGCCGCTATCGTGTAAAACACAACTTGCAAATAGTACCTTTTGTAACACGTCACTTGGCGACAAACTTGCAGCACAAGATGATGTGAGCGTCTTTTAAACAACAAACAAAATTGGCTTAGGCTCCTTTGCGTGGGTGCCACTCACCTCTATTCCTACGTCGTCTTGTCCAACCAAAGGAAAATGTAGGACCGACTGCCTTGTTGACAGGGCGAACGCCGCTGTTGATTTTCCCATCACGAGCGGTGAGGCGCCAGACCAGAGCGGCACCTTCGTTTCCCCGAGTGTGGCTGTCAGCTGGAGTGAAGAGGCGGGAGAAGTGATCCGGGATTCTGGGAATAACCAAAACACACACATTATTTGTATTTAAAACCACCCTTTGTTCAACACAACGTTATTGTACACACATCTGCCACGAGTGTTTAGTTCAAATTTCGCAACGAAAACAAATTTTCACGTAAAAGGCAGCGGGAACCTCGTCTCGCAATAGGCACTGGCTATACACGAATGAAAGCACTTCTTTTCTGGTAAATCGCTTCAAGATTTGGTTTCAGAATAAACACGGTTTTCGCCGGCTTACCCCGGCACCCAAGCACATCCTCCGGCAGTCGGGGGCACGCCGTGAGCGCTTACTGACCGCATGTTTGACAAACGTAACCCATACTCAGATAAACACATGCGAGTACGAGGGCCCGAACGACACCCAGCGCGTGCGGACGCCGTCTACGTCGAGATCAGAAATGCCATATGCTAGAATTAGCACACATAACTCCCACAATCACGTACACTCACTTGATTCTGTTATAGCGTCATCGCAGATGTTGGGAGACCATGAAAACAGCAAACAGAAACAAAGGAAAAAAGTGCATGGCGGCGGCCGCAACAACGGGCGCCGTCGAAAGTCTAGCATTTTCGCCTTACCGGCGAGGCGTGTCCAACTTGAATGCCTACCGCATACGTTCTGGAAGCCACCGTACTATATCTGCACCTCAAACTACCGTCTCTAAGCCAACAAAAACCATTATATATAGTGCGTCTGAGCGTTCTCTACACAGGCTTTTTTTTCACGTTCCCACGCGCGGAAGCACGCAGCACACTCAAGATCGATGGAAATGTTATTATGAAGTAGACTAAAGTGCATCTCAAAACGACATCTTGCACCTTCAGTAGTGCAGACACAACGTGCGATCAGCAAGAAATGACCCTTGACAATTGTTTGCATCGCTCACTTTATGGGAGCTTGTACAGCAACGCGCATAACGGTGGCAACTCGTTAACAGACAGCTTTAGTTGGGCATCCGCAACAGACCCGCGGACACAAGCTGCTTTTGGAAATGGCTGGCTGATAACTTCCGCAGAGCTGCTGCAGACGCCCAGCTAAAGCTGTATAATTGGTACCTACGAAAGCAGTACACTCACCGTTAACTGGCGCCCGTTGTCCGTATCCGCAGCTCCATGAATATTCCGCCCTACAAGCGTCACTTCGTGCACGGAGCCGGCGTCAACACCACCGAACACGCGCATCAACATGAAACTGATGAAACTTCAAGACACGCAACCCGCGCAACCAACGCAACCACGCCACGCATTCCAATAGACGAGGAGACTGAAAGGACTGAGAGAGCAGAGCGGCGCGCCACCCCGGCGCCAACTCCGTCTCCGTCGGCGAGCAAGGCGCCACAACGGCGCCAAAGGGCAAGCGCGCGATATGTATGGCGTATACGGCGGCTCTTTCATCACGGAAGCCAATGGAAACGCGCTTCAGGAGCGTCCAGTGACTCCTTCCGAAATGCTAACTCTTTTTCTCTGCCTGTACCTTCCAAAAGGGGTCACATGGACGCCCGAAGAGAGTCACGGTTCCATGACCCTCTTTTGACTTTTTTTTTAGAGTGTAGGCGTCCGCAGGGTTCCCCGTCAGGGGAGGGCAAACGTTCATTGCAGCGCTCCCCCCCCCCTCTTAGTTGGCTAGGGGGGTCAATGTATGGGATAGATTTTGCGCCCCCTATTAGGTGATTAGGGGGGCGGGCCGCCCCCCCCCCCCCACCCTGCCGCCCCGTGCGCACGCCTGTGGGTGTACGCTTTGCCAATCTTGAACGTGCCGCCTAGTTCATTGTCTCAGTTGGAACGGGACCACAGTGTTGCACTCCGAATCATACTTGGTTTACCTAGCGAAGCGCAATCTGTTCCTCCACTCACCCAAGCGCACCAGTTGCCCCTGAGGCTGCAGGCAGACCAGAGAGCGCTGCACCATATCGAGCTTTGCACCGAGCAACAGACGGCAAAGCGCTTATTAATCGCCTCACTCAGGCGCCCAGGCTCTCGCATGGGGGAAATGGCGGCATTGTCGATTGCCGGCCAGTTCAGAAGATTCCCCTTCCTTCACAAACCCGAAAGAGCACAACCAGTGCACGTTCCCCATTTACCTTGCCATTCCCGGAATACATAAAAAGTCTGACCAGCCTGTTTCTGCATTATTTCAGTTGGCCCAGTCACACCTATTTGAAAAAAATTGACGATTATCTTCATGTATTTACAGACGCATCTGTATGCAGCTACAGCCAAGGTGACTCTGCAGCTTTCTATTGCTCTTTGACTAAGATCAACCGGTGTTTCGTATACGGCATCCATCTTCATCAACAACTCGGAACTATCAGCGATTGATGTTGCTCTGAAATTCGTTCAAGAAGAATTAGGAGCATTAAAGGTTGTCATACTCACAGACGCTCGTGCTGCTTTTAGAAGACTGTTGAAAAAAGACTCTGACGGTCCAATTACATGCAGTATTGTGAAATCTGCCATAAAAATTATTTTTCGTGGGGTGTCCCTCATTTGTCAGTGGATACCTTCGCATGTGGGTATTGCTGGGAATGAAGAAGCCGATCACCTAGCTTCATGTTGTACCCACAAAGAGTGTGACTGCCAAGAAATGTCATGCCTGTTTGACAACGCTCGTCTGTTGATCCGCCGACGTGTTCTGAAGCAGCACCCTGACCAGCGTGTAGCAAGCTTATTGTTCCCTCCGCATATTCGTGGCCGTGGATTGCCTCGTCGTGACAGAGCCCTCTTATATAAGCTAAAAGTTGGCTCTGTATCAGTGCGTGAGCGATTATACCGTCAAGGTCGTGTAGACAGTCCGTCATGTACGTTGTGTGGCTCCTGTCAGAGCCATATATTGGCCTTGTGTGCGACCGATGGCGGCGCTGCGAACGGCGCCTGTATGACGTCAGAGCGGGGATTCGCGCGCTTTTGTCTGCTACGTAGGCCCGGCGCCGTGTTGAAACCACCGTTGTGGTAAGTCTCAACAAAAAAGCAGTTCAATTGGTTATCTTGCGTACGGTGGCTACTGACGCTGTTCGAACAACCGTGGGACTGCTTTTAACGTTCATTTAGAACTACAACTCTTTGTTTTTTAGAACTGCGGCCGCTTGTCGCCGCAGCGAGTGCTGCGCAATGTTGAAGTACTGCTCTGTGCCTCAGTGCACTTCGTCCGCTCGTGAAAAAGACGTTAGCTTTCACAACTACCCTAAGGGCCCAAAGCTGAAGAAGTACATCGCAAGCTCAGAATGGGAAAGCGCCCCACGCCTTCATCGACCGTGTGCAGCAAGCACTTCGCATACAGTGACTTCTGCTACCCACCGTACGCGTGACTCTTAGGTAAGCTTGTGACCGTGCAGGGCCCCGCCAATACTTAAGGCGTTTATTGCACGCAGGCTATAAGCATAGGCGACTTACACCAGGTGTGGTGCCGTCCCACAACATGCCGCGAAGGCCCCTAGACAAAGAGCCGACGACGCGGCCTCCGAATCGCCTCGCAGGAAAGCGCGCCTCGTGAGCTCAGCTGAGCGGCGCAGGATATCTGAGACCACGGCTGCACTTGGTTGGCGTACATATGTATTTTACTTATGAAGGCAAGCGCGCGCCTAGCGGACTGCTTATCATAACGTCATAAGCGAAACATATTGCCACTCTTTAGTGCACATTCTCTAAAAGTTTTCACCTGAGGCAGTGCAGACGCTTTTTTGAAAGCGGCGCTCCTTAAGCTTTTCATTAGGCTGCGTGCCGTGAAACTGGATCCAGCTTGCCTTTGCCACGTTAATCTCTGTGGCCCTGTGCGTGGTATAATCAGCGATTAACTATTTGTTATATTCTATATACCCATGCGACGTCCGGCCCTGTGTGGTATTAATAGGAACTACGACGTAATGTTGTTCTCACTGAACCAACATTACGGGACAAACTGCGATCATGGGCATCGGCAGGGTGGTGTGCAACAAGGCGACACTTGCGCACTTGTTTGCAGGACGAAGCAGCGGCGGTGATGCGATATCCGTTGACGGCCTCGACCGCGCATTCAACAACGAGGCCTGCGTCGTACACTGCCTCACCCCTCGATGAGGCACCGCTACCTTTCACAAGCTTTATCTACATACTTGTAGATGCTAGAGAAGGGCACGCTTACTGAAATATCGAAAGCACCCACCCAAACTAATCAGTATCGTACGGCGAAACAGATAACGAGCTGAGAACGCTCACACATAGTTTCACTTTCTAACCAGCAATGCGGCCGGTGGCATCGGCGCACTCGTCGATCAGCCGGAGGATTTCTTGCCCTGTCGATTGGGCCGCAACTAAAACAAGTTCGAGATTACACACGAAAACAGTCGTTGGCAGGCGTTAGCTTGACCGTCGCGAGGCTGTTCGTTCGACAAAGTTCCCGCCTGAAGCAGACGATCCGCATACAGTAGCAGCGGCTGCTGCAGCGTGGTTGAGAGCGGAGCCCCCGCTCTGACGTCACACGCGAGAGGGCGCCAATCCAAGATCTCGAGGCCAATACCCTTCGGCAGAGTTTGGCGATTGTTTCATCTCGCCGCTCTCCGAGCTCCGCCCCAGCGCCGCCCTCTTCTCGTGACGTAAACCCTTACTCCTCGCTGGCGGCGGCGGGCGGCAGTGGCCAACAGCGCGGCGCGGAGTCCGGCACTGCCGCGACAGAGAGACGCCGGTGCGCCGCACTTACACGATCGCTGAGGAGCGCGCGTAGGTTACGAAGCTCTGTGTGCGTAAGCCGTGCGTATTCATGGCGACTGCTCCTCGCATTCAAGCGTGAATTTGTTGCGTGGGATGAGACTTGCTGTTGCGCGGTTGGCTGTTTCAAACAGCAGCGCGCAGCGTGTCCGCCTTTTTAGGCCTCCGAAGGAAAAGAAGCGACGACGCCTTTGGATCAGAAGCATCAGACGCAGCAAATGGACCCCGACCGACTGCTCCGTGCTAGGCGAGACACGTAGTGATTATTGAGCTTGAGTATTGCTGGTATTATAAACAGCGTACCATTAACACAAACTTATTATTGTTGTGCAATGGGGCCCTTTCAGGCGCACAAACAGGAGTCTTATGGTTCACGTTTCGATCGCTTGGGCTGATTGAAATTTTGCAGCGATCACACTATAAGTGTCAAGCGTGATGTGTTGCGCTTACGTAATTTATCGCGCGTTCTGAGCACGAGCTTGGGATGTTACCGTGATGTTGTGAGGGGAAGATTTATTCGATATCGCAGGTTAGTGCCGCCGCGCGTCAGCTGTGGCATTTACCTGCATGTGTTGTACGTTATGTGGTCTAGGTTTCTGTGGCTGTCAGCCTATGGTGTCATTTACCGCTGTGTTGCCGCTTCTGTACATGCTACCAGTTTCACGTTTAATTTCGCGCATGGCAATTAATCTGCGCCTCTCTGCTAAGCGAATGTGCCTTGCGCTTTATTTCATGCACATATAGTGCACGATGTCTGTGCTCGTGCAGGAAGCGCTTCCACTGTAGCAAGGGCCCTTATGTGCTCGATGAAATTTCGTGATTAGGAGTATAGAGCGCGCGAAGAAGTTGAGCAGAAAAATAATTTTTGTAAAGTAAACGAACAGGATGCCCGCTTCACTAGCCCAACGAGATATTGTTTTCATTTAACACGCGCCTACTGGGGCCTGCACTAACCTGCTCTGACGAAAACCTATAAGATGCCTCAGGCAAACGCGAAAATTGACCGCCAGCGTCCGCGGCGTCGGCGTCCCGCC
>NW_023614707.1:0-60001 GCF_013339695.2 Rhipicephalus sanguineus
CTTTCTTTCTTTCTTTCTTTCTTTCTTTCTTTCTTTCTTTCTTTCTTTCTTTCTTTCTTTCTTTCTTTCTTTCTTTCTTTCTTTCTTTCTCTTTCTTTCTTTCTTTCAACAAAGCGGGGATCAATTTTCGTCACATCGTGATTTGGCAACACCCGTTCCCTACGCTAAAAAACCTCATTCGTCGAGGTTAAGAAGGATCATCCATATCGAACGTCGGTGCCGCTGACCTATAACTTCTTGCTCTTCTTTAGTTTCAGGAAACAAATTACCTAGGCTACGGACATGAAGACGGTTTTCGGAGGGCATATCAGGAATCTAAGAACGTTGTCACGCGTTTCAAGCAGGTTTGATAAATCAGGCAAAAAAAAAAAAAAAACAGCTTTTGAGGCATAACTTTTGAATGATATGGTTAATGCGAAACGAAATGTGTGGTGGCAGTTGAACCCACAGATAACGTAAATATGATTTTTTTTGTTTAATGAGAAGAAAGTTTATAGAAAATATAGCGTTAACCCCAATACGCGTTCGGCGTAGAAAAATTCACACGGTCCCATAGACATTCGCCTGAGACGACCCGAAACCGTCCCGCACCTAGCGTATTTTTGCACTGATTCCGGGATCGGAAGCGTTGCGAGCTTTCTCCATGAAACGCATAATTGTGCATTGCAGCTCCTCCGGGATCTGCCCACCTCTGACCAAGCGACAATGTGCTGTGATGGCATGATGATGTGACGTCATAATGACATCACAATGGCGCCAGAAATTGTGGCGATCTGTGATGTCACGATGACCTCATCACGTGACGGCCATTTTTTGCGTGGCTTCGTGTTGGCGCCGACGGTCACTTTATTCGTTTGATGAGGCACCTAAGGCTTTCGCCTTAACAATTGTATACGCTCTTAATCAGGTCCCACTTAATGTGCTAGATATAACCAGGAAACCGGACATCTTTCATCTGGTTTCCTGGATACAGCCAGCATTTAACCAGGACCTGATTAAGAGTTTACTGAAGGAGCCTGTAATCTAAATGTGTTTTTGCATACGTAGCCAAAGTAGAAGCGTCTAACGCTCGATTTCCTGGTCCCGATTGGCGTTATTTACGTGTGTGGTACGCCATCTAAACTTGATTGCATTTGCAAACAAAGAACCGCGGAGTCCGAAACATAGTGGGATAGAGCATGACAGTGCGCGAACGCTAACAAGCCGCTGACCACTCGACATGTTAACCATATAGGCTAACACAGACGGATTGCTACGTGTGCATTTAAACTAAGGAAAAACCTCGCGTTCCCCTGGAGAATATACATCAAAATGCAGCGTTCATATCTCGGCCGCAGTAACCACGGAACGATCAAGCGCCCGACGAAAAGCATGACCGCCCAGACATTAAACGTAAGGTTTTGCCGTTATAAGCGGGACGATTCGTTAAGCGTGAGCGAGTGGTGCCTGCTTATATAGCACGCATAAGTGGCCACACACACACAACTTACCAGATCGGCACCGCAGGAACCTAAACGAACCAATCCATCTCCGCGAAGAAAAGAAGAAATAGCTAAGCTAATCTACACGATCAATTTGGTTAGGCACGTCTGCCTTAGTTCTCGCAGTGTAAAAAAAATGCAGCATCCCTAATATGGAGGTTATCGAACAGTCTTAGGAACACACACGATTATGCGATGCTGTATAGGCTGGACGTCCAGACACATAGTTTAGGCTGTAATCACGTAATCACTATGCTGATATACAGGCCGGTACACCTCCGTACGATGTATTGCTGCGTTTTTACGGGTTCTTAATAAGTACCGTGATCAAAGGCGCGTGTAACTGTGTTAAGCGCACATCACTCACATGAGCTAGAGGAGCAGATTATATTCACGTACCATTGGTTGCATTTTTTGGACAAATATATTAGTCGTCTCAAATCTCATTTCTTGATCCTACGCATATTGTTGGCATATGTTTGCTTTTTTATTGTTCTTTTCCTTTTTGCAATCTCTCTAGCATTCTTGACATATGTTTACAAACTTTTTTATTTTTTATTTTTTGCTTAAACTCCACCCACGTTGTCTAAGCATGCGAAAGCACTGTGCCACTTGCATCGTCTCTGTCATCGTTGGTACCCTACATTCTTGAAAGGTTCGGTGTTCGAGCCCCCATGTACTTCAGATGTCGAGGTTTCGATATCCCATTGACTTGGAAGGTTCAGGGTTCAAGTTCCTGTATACTTCGCAGGTCAAGGGTTCGATAACCTCCACGCTCGGAGGGTCGAGAGTTCGAGCGCCGACAAGCTCGGTAAGGCGTGGGTCCAAATCGTTATTCGCCGTGTACCACTGCACGTTTCCCACGCGTTTCCTACAGAACCCTAGTATTCCTTCGAGAAAGGCGTCACGTTACAGACAACGGGTTACTTCCTCGGGAAGTAGCCTGAGGAAGTAGCCTCCTGCTATAATGTCAAAATTCTCAGGCTACTTCCGCGGGAAGTAGCCTGAGAATTCCGACATTTAAAGGGTGGATAGCGCCTTGCCCGTATCACTGTTACAAAAACGCTCGGACGTTTATGCAAACGGTGTTAGCGCGGACCCGTCGATTCTGCCACTAAAGAAAACAAAAGACAGCTGTCCAACCCTAACCTTACGTGCGTTATTTTACGGCAGATCAGTCATAGTCACGTCGAAATTGCAGAGCCGAGCAAGCTGCGCTTAACACGACTCAAGGACGAGAGTACTGGATGAGCCGACGGACGGATTTTCTTCGGCGAAGGTCTTCCGCATTCCGGTACATTTGTGAGCGTTGTATTTAACACTATGCAACATAATAATTTCAGGGGTTTTACATGCCGAAACCAAGATAAGATTACGAGGCACGCCATACTAAGGGCTCCGGAAATTTAGACCACCTGGGATTTTTTAACGTGTACTGACATAGCTCCGTAACATGGCAACGCTGTGATATGAACACTGAGTGTCTTCTAGGTTTTCTTCTGTAATGTCGTGGTATTATTTTACTTGCACGTTGTATGCACCCCGCATTTTTTACATTGCTCTAGCCAGCTGCATTGGGAAGGTTATGGAAAGGATGGTGCTGACACGCTTGGAGTGGTATCTGGAATGGTACAGCGTTTACCCAGACTCCATGGCAGGCTTCCGACGTGGGCGCTCCTCTATTGACAACGTGATTGACTTAGTCACGTTTGTCCAACATCAGAAACGCCTGAAACGCCTCACAGCAGCATTGTTCCTCGATATAAAAGGAGCCTACGACAATGTAACGCATGGCGCAATAATAGACGCGTGACTGAAGTCGGAATTGGTGGCCGAACATTCGAGTGGATACGCAGCTATTTGACTGGTAGAAGTTTTTCATGGTCACTGAGGAAGGCGCCACATCTTACCATCAGACAGGACGTGGAGTGCCACAAGGTGGTGTGTTAAGCCCGACACTATTCAACATTGTGCTCCCTTGGCCTCACGAAATGTTTGCCCAATACAGTCCATGTGTCTATATATGCAGACGACATCTGCATCTGGGCATCTGCAGTGACACGCCTACAAATACGAGCCCGGATACAAAAGGCAGCTACGCTGACCTCGTTGTACTTGAAAAATCAAAATCTAGAACTGTCACCCGAGAAGTGCTGCTTTAGTCGCATTTACACGCAAGACAATGCGGCAGTACACAATAACGATCACTGGGCACGCAGTTGCCCACGACCGGAAGCACCGTTTTTTAGGCGTAATCATCGACCGCGATTAATCATGGACGCCACACGTTTTGTACATGAAGAGACGGCTGACTACCATAGCGCATCTTCTCAAGTTTCTGGGTGGAAAGTCATGGGGCACATCAGTAAGGTCTATGCTACAGCTCTATAATGCCTTATTTCTCGGTTTTGCGAGGTACAGTCTTCCTGTGATTGGAAATACCTGCAAAACAAATTTGAATGCACTCCAGGGCCTGCAAGCTCAAGCTTTAAGGACATGCCTCGGTCTTCCGAAATGTGCGTCTACAGCGGCAACAATCGTCATTGCAGGAGACCATCCTGTTGTCAACGTACATAACCACGGATACACTCAGGGCTCATATTCGACACCTTGCCCGGGTACCTTCGCACCATCTGGCATCATTGCCTGCACAAAGACCGCATACAACATTTCAGCCGCATTATTGCTGACCATAGTACTTTTTTGCCATCGAACTATACGCCTGCAGCACGACCATCCTCACCTATATGGTGCCTACATCGACCCCGAAAGTGCGCCTTACCATACCTGGAATTACGACGAAAAGAAGAATGTCATCGGTTGCCCTTAAACAGGCTGCACTACTGTATTTACATGAGGTGTACATCACTCACACCCATATTTTACACTGATGGTTCAGTTATGACTGCAAGCTCAACCGCCGCCGTAATAATTCCTGCAAGAGCTACCACAATACAGCTCAAAATGTATCACGCAACCTCAACTACAGCTGCTGAACTAGTAGCGCTCCGTGCTGCTCTCAATTTGTCATGGAGCAGTCACCTACTTCGTGGTCGATCTTCTGCGATAGCAAAGCAGCCCTCCAAAGTCTACCCTCTGCTTACGTCATGGCTCACATGAGCAGCTCGTCGGGGAAATTAGGCAAAATCCACCATGCAGCAATAGAAAAGGGCACCAAGTAATATTCCAGTGGCTGCCTAGTCACTGTGGAATTCAGGGAAATGACCAAGCGGACGCAGCTGCCCGATCCGCTCACGACGGTGTCAGCAGTATCACCATTCCCCCTTCAAGATCGGACGCCGCAAAGAGCTTCGTGTGCTAGCTCTCGTCGTATAACGTTGAACTTGTGGAAATCATCGACATTTACAAGTGCACGGCTGCATACCTTGGACCTGATCTTGAATTGACGCATCCCGTCCAGCTTATCACGACGTGACTCCACCTTGTGGTCCGTCTATGGCTGGGAGTGCCTCTTTCAAATGCATATTCCTTTGTTATTGGAATGGCGGAGAGCCCGTCATGTGACGTCTGCGGGTGCAGCGAAACAGTCGCGCACCTTCTTTGTGAGTGCACTCGCTTCAACTCCGAAAGAGCGGCCCTCTCAGCCGCACTAGGCCAGCTGGACAACCGCCCTCTCACGGAGAGAAAATCCTAGGGCCCTGGCCTACCCGGTCTTCAGCACGAGCCGCTCTGAAGGCGTTGTTGCGGTTTCTCGAGAAACCGGCCTCACTGTCAAACTGTGAAGAAAATGACTCCTGGAAGAAATGTTGATCTGTAGTACTTGGACTGCGGTTATGACTCGTTTTCTGTTTCTTTTTGTGTTTTATTTTGTCGCGTGCTGTCGTCACAAACTCTTCTTCTTCTCTTTCATTTTACTGCGATAGCAATTATATGGACAGTCTCGGCTGATTTTTGCCGTCGCCGTCGCCGCCGTCATGCTGCGTATATGTATAAGTATGTATATATACATCAATATCCCAAAGAAAAATAAATCATCAAAATGCTTCCGAGGCACGGAATCGAACCAGCGACCCCTGATTCGCAGCGCGGTGCGCTAAGCACTACTCCACAAAGCGTACATCCCTCTGGCAGCTAACGGCGAGCGTTTATATACACACCCTTTACCGTTTGCAGTCCTCCGAGACGCAGGCGCTTATAAGCGTTTCTTCATTACCAGCGAGATGGCGCTAGGAGCGCGCGGGCGCACATGAAGGCGTCGGCCAGCTCTCTCGCTTCTTCTTATATTTGCGCAGCGAGAACCTTGCCCTTCCGTTGTCTGCTCGCGCGGGCGCTCGAACAAACTACCGCAGTGTTCATGATTCTCAGCAGATCGAGCTACGTGGTAGCTCTCACCGCGCGTCGCGTGCGTGTAGCTAAAAGCGTTTCAGATGTCGTGCACGTAACGTACGTGTACTTTTCACGTTTGCGTATGAGAAGTCCCTACGTACGTGAAATTAAACTGTCTAGTAGCTGCCGGGTAGTGATGGACGCACGGTAGTCGCAGCGCGTCCATCACGGGCCGCTTTTCTTGCTATCGCATTCATTGCTTCGCCCTTGCGGCGAAACTGTGACTTTTTTTTACGTTCCCTTTCCCCTTCCCACGTGCAGGGTAGCAACCGGAGACTGCCTCTGGTTAACCTCCCTGTCTTTCCTTTCTCCCTCTTCTCTCTCTCTCTCTCATAATACTGTCTCATCGGCAGAAGATTAGCACAAGTCACCAGCGGCCGGAGGTGCAAAATCGCGACACGCGGCGCTGTTCACGATCAAGCCGATAGCGAAATTGCCAAGCACTTTCCATTTCCCAAGCAGCGGTGCCCGGCAGACCGGCGCAAAGCAGTCCATGTCGCTGTTTGCCCATCCGAAAGCCCACATCTTAAAGAAACGCTTGTTCATTGCTTATCGGCAGATGTGGCTACGTACATGATTTCTTTTTTTAGATAAGAAGCAGCTTATGAACGAGGCCTGTCCCCCCGGTGTGACCAGTGTCCCCCGTGCCACTAGATGTATGGAAGAAAGAAGAGAACGAAGTGCTGGCACGAGAGGAGAGCTCGCGCATGGTGTGCAGAAAGGAATGTTTGCCCGACATATGGACGTGCGATAGAGGGCTCGCTCCAGTGCGGCGCGTGCTCTAGTATAAATCATGCAAGTTACCCACTACGCCATAAATCATGCAAGGCACCCAGTTCGCCATAAATCATCGTCATTCATGCAAGGTACCCACTACGCCATAAATCATGCAAGCCACCCAGTTCACCATAAATCATCGTCATTCATGCAAGGTACCCACTACGCCTTAAATCATGCGAAGTACCCTTAGATGCGAAGCAGCCTATGCACGAGGCCTGTCTCCCCGGCGTCGCGTCGGCGTAGCCAGTGCCCCGGCCGATCCGAAGCGGCGGTCTCGCGAAGCCGAAGCGAAACGGGCGCGTTGACATCGCATTCTCAAACTTCAAGCTACAACCTTTGCAGCAAGAGCCATTAACTTTATACTTTACGGACCACAAGGCCGTTATACTCAAGAGAAAACGTTCCCCTGAGCTTAAAGTTATATATGACGAGTAACAACATCAGGGGAACCTCGAATAGAAGGACCATAAAAAAGTGATGAAGAAAATAAAACATTTACAGAAATCTAAGTCGACTCATCGTTGCTTCGCGTACTACTCGGGGTTCCTTTTACGGGGAGAAGGCGGGATTTTTTAACACGAAAGTGTTTTATGCCGGGGTCCACCACAGCTGCACTGACGCATTTCCGTCACGGATATAACGTTGTAAAATATAAGGACTAACATATGGCAAAGAAAAACTATAAGAAAAAGTTCCGTCACCGGGAGTCGAACTTACGACCTCTCGCTCGCCAGCGCGATGCGCGAAACGACTCCTCCACAGACAGCATGTTCTTCTCTATGCTAACGGCGATCTAATTATGTACACCATTTGACGGTGGCGGTACTCAGATATCGGCGGTACAGCTTGTTTTCATTATCACTAGCGAGATGGCGCGAAGGGCACGAAGAGCGTAGAGTTAGTTACTGTATATGCTACCTTGGTAGCATATACAGTACCTTTAGGTAGCATATACAGCTACCTGAAGGTAGCATATACAGTGACTCTAGAAGAGCGCGCTTTAAAAGTCGTCCCCCACGCGGATTAGCGCGCGCCTTGACAGGGCGTGGTCGCTCGTGCGGGTGCTTATCTCGTGATCTCGGTGGTTTGTACGTCTTGCGCTCTGTCTGCAAGTTTCCGTTGAGAGCACCAAGGTAGAGGTGTGCACGGGCTCCGGGTAGCCCGAAAGCCCGAGCCCGACCCGGCCCGCGGGCCGGGCTCGGGCGGGCCGACGTATTTTCACCTCGGGCCCGGGCCGGGCTCGGGCTACTTGGAGTATTATCGGGCCGGGCTCGGGCCCGGCGCAAAGCCCGACTCAAGCCCGAAATATAGAGAATGAGCGGGAATTCTTCTCCAGCACGCATACAGCGCCTTTTTCGCGACCGCCCTTTACCGCTTTTCCTTTCCATTCGCTACTTCAAACAAAAGGGGAGCAGGTAAAGCAGTGCCTCTGTTGCACTCCGACAAACAGAGAAGTAACACCACCTGAGCTAGTGACGGCACCACGCGACTGTTCGCGTTAGATTTAAGGCCAAATCCCATATGAGTGAAAATGCACGCGACAGTGACGAGCGACCCGGCGTAGATCGCCTTCGTGCAAGCTGACGCTTGCATGGGCATACCCCATACACGTGACGGCTTTGGCGAGCGAAGTCCATTGTTGCTGGCATGAGGCCGTCTACTTGTAATTTGTAATCTGTATAATAGAGACTGTTCGTCGTCTGTCGTTTCATCATATTTGATATGCTCAATAAAATGCCAAATTACCGGAAAACGATGTTTTGTTTTCGCAGGGAACCTTCAAAAAGCCGAGCCGAGCCGAGCCGGGCCGGGCCGGACCGGGCCCGGGATAGTGCTTTCGTACGTCGGGCCGGGCCGGGCGGGCTCGCAGCCCATTGCCGTCGGGCTCGGGCGGGCCTTCGCCAATATCGGCGGGCCCGGGCCGGGCTCGGGCTCGGAAATACGGCCCGTGCACAGCTCTACACCAAGGTCACCTCACTCACTGCAGCGGCCGCTTTTGCGAAAGGAACGCGCTGCTCATACAGAAATAAGTTACAACTGTGACAGTTCGCACTCATCCTGTGTATGTTGGTTCCGCGCGTCATTTCTGCTTGAGCAGCACATTGCAAGTTTCGATCGACTTGCCGTTCTTCGCGTAACATTACAATTTGATGCTGTAGCACTAATTCCTTCGCGCTTGGGGCGAAAAAAAAGCACAACAAACGCTAAACTACGTCTGTGAAGACACGTTTCACTTTCGTGTTATACCGATTCCTATGACAGGGGGATCAGCCATGTTTTTATCTTTTTTCGTTGTAGTTGCGAGCAGCCGTATATTTTTATCGCAGTTGCCCCGAAAAAGCTGTTTGTTGGAGTGCTTTCTGCAGGCCAACCCTGCTTTGGAAAATGGAATGTGCTTGGCACTCTCGATAACGGCGTGAACACAGCGCCTCGTGTCGCTATCATTCTGCTCCGACCACCAGTCACTTGTGCCAAACGTTTTCTGTTCAGACTGCACGTCTCCTCCGTAAATGGTTTTGCCATCGGTCGGCCGACTTCACTAGTATGTCTAGAATCAGGATTCACTCAAATACTGCCTCACGAATGCCTTGAGCGTAAGAATATTTTGTGAATACTGGCTCTGTGCATGAACCACACCTGCCATTGTATTTATAGCGCTACATCTTTTACGTCATTTCAGGCGCCGAGTGTGTGGCGCGAGTGCTCATAAACTACAAGGTTAGTTTTCTATCTATATGTGTATACGTATAGATTGGAGAGAGTTGGTGGGGACAGAAATTTGTGCCTTGAATTTTGAAAAAAATCTCGTTAACCGAAAAGAGGCGAAGCAGTGAATGCTATAGCAACATGCCGTACTGTTATACGAATGAGGCTGGCAGCTAACTCTTTTTGATACGATCTCGCGTAACTCTAAACAACGCTGCTGTGTGGGAATACGCCGCTCCCGGGAGAGAAGCGGTTTTCATGCAGTTTGTCGTATGAGTAGCCACAGCACGAAGCGTTATCACAGCGCGTAGAAGGGCATACGGGCTGTTTGCTAATGCCTGACGAGATAGCGCGCGCGCGCGTACCAGCGCTCAGGACCGCGCCCTTATAGTCAAAGTTCACAGTTCACCTCTACCCCGGTGTCCGTTCATGCTTCTTCGTCGAGCGAAAGAGGGGCGGGGCGTTTCTTTTCTGGTCGAGGAACAATCGACGGCAGGCCTCGCGCGGGATGATGTTATCACATGCGCCCTCCGTGCGATGGAGATGGCCAGCTTGTTTTATCTCTGCTTCAGCCGTGTTCCTCACCAAGGCTCGCGAGCTGTTACTCGCGACTACAGCATACGATTTGCGGAGCAATGTCGTCGATTTGGAATTTATACGGAACCTGGCAGTGTAAAGCTGTGCAGAGTGTCCGTATAATATTTATCGCAATCAATATACAAAAAACGTGAAAACGTCTCGCTTTTTTTTCTGCAGAGCTGCATCTTCTTCGCTGAAAAAGTTTGTCCCTCGGGAGGATCAAATAATCCGGCGCCTTTTTCGTTCTCGTCTCTACTGCCCTTCTTACGGACAATATCTCCTGGCCACATATTTTTTCATAAACACGCGTACAATGTCAGCATTAAGTGTTGAGCCTATCAGTATTTTGCGCTGTCGACTACACCATGTTAGCTCCGCTTGCGCAACCGAAGATGCACAAAATGGAGCGAAATCAGTTGATCGCGCACAATAGTCATACGGGACAAAGAAGAAGGGGTGGATGACTGCATGGCAAAAGCAGGGTGGAAGAAGAGAATTCACAACTGATATTTCTCGTATATTGACCAATGGAGAGTATGTGCCCATATGATGCATTATGCATCACCGTTCTGGAGTATATATTTTTTATTTATCGGTTTACACCAGTAAAAATAATAATAGCTTGGGTATAACGTCCGAAAACCACGATTTCATTATGAGAGACGCCGTAGTGGAGGGCTCCGGAAATTTCGACCACCTGGGGTTCCTTAATGTGAGCCTAAATCTAAGCACACGGGCCTCAAACATCTTCTCCTCCATCTAAAATGCAGCCGCCGCGGCCGGGATTCGATCCCGCGACCTTCGGGTCAGCAGTCGAGCGCCATAACTACTAGACTACCGTGGCGGGGTGGTTTACGCGAGTAAAAGGAAAGGAAAAAAAGATGGCTGATCCCTCCATCACAGAAATCGGTATAACACGAAAGTGAAACTTGTCGTCACAGAAGTAGTTTATTGTTTATAGCGAATTAGTATATGAGAGCTTGTACAATGACTACTGTCGTTGGACAGATGTAGCACCGCTTGATGTGGACGCATCGCACTCACGTTGACGCCTAGTGGCACATCTCCGTAACAACGACAAACCGCCCATGATCATGATATAACCCTTGCGGTAGCTGAAGTTCTTAACATATGCGTGGACATCGCATGCGGTGAATCACACGCAAAGATGGAATCAATAAGCACATAATCAACATTGATTGATACTCGATACGCATTCCTTCAAAGCGTCATGAAATGCGATGAGAAACGCTACGCGCGTCGTGTCTTCCCTCTAGCCTGGCCGTTACCTCTCATAGGGCGAGCGGGGAACGCGGGTGCGACAGTCAGGTGAGCGTCGGAGAGCTATTTTTCGATATGGATGGATGCAACGCTCCATCTATATCGATATGGATGGGTGCAATGCTCCATCCATATCGATATGGATGGGTACAATGCTCCATCCAGGCTTGGGCTAAAGACGCCACGTGACGGTGTTAAAGCGTCGACGAAATTAAACTTGTATTGGAAACACGCCGAATGGGACAGTCGTAGCAACGGCGCGTTTTCTGGATGCGAAGTATCTCTTGCTCGGGGGTATGTAACGCGGCGTGGCCATCCGCACGGAGCGTTGTAGTTCACGCTCACACTACGCATGCGCGACTCTCCTCCTTCCCTCTCTCCAACAGCTCAGCGTTACTCTCTCCACTTCCCTACCAGCACCTGCTTGCGCTTCTCTGCGTTCTCGCTTCTGCTCTCACGGGCAATACGCTACTCTCCTCCTCTAGACTCCTCTAATTCAAATAGTAGAGCGCTGCGCGCGTTCAGTCCAGCGCTTGCCTCGGTTGGCTCCTGTGAAATGCGGGCTCGACATGCCGAAATTCTCTCCTGCGTAGCGCCGCGATGAGGGCCAGTGCATGCGCGTCCCCTCCCCCTCTCCTCTCTCCTCCTCTCCTGCGCTGCCTCTCTCTCGCGCGCCTGTCGACATTCCCCGCAACGCCCTGAGAGAATACGGCCAGGCTAGAGGGAAGACACGACGCGTGTATTGTTCCTCTTCAGCGTTCCACGACGCAAGGTCGGTAGCATACCTACCGAACGCCAACGGAACGCGATCGTGCAAGTGCTCCGGCTTCGCATCGCCTCATGATCCCCTTTAGCGGGAGATGGTGTAATTCACTGGTAGCGTTAGCTACACTTGCCTAGCCGGAGCCGATTTGCGTGGATCCTCATCAGCCGTGCTGCGCATGCGCGAGGATCAGCGATGTCACACAGCTGCTCTACGCTCTCCGCGCGCGACTCGCCGCTGCTGGTCTGCGCGTTCGGGAGGAGTGCGTCGTAGCCGCGGCAGACACAGGGAGTTGCTCGGAGGATTTCATGAAGAACGGTCGCGCCGCCCGCGATGCCCTGGATTCACCGATCGTGGTTCGCCCGTACGTGACGTACTCGTGCCTCTCGGCGACCGACGCCCCGTGACGGTTGCCTCGTCCGCCATGCTGTGTGCCTCTCATCGACCGGGGCCTCGCCGCTCCGTCACCGATGTGCTCGTGCCTCTAGCCGACCGTGGTCCCGTACCTGAACTCTTGTGACCGACTCCCCCCCATCTTTCTTAGCTCTTTCTTCTCCGTCGCTCTGCCCCAACTTATTTCCTTATCTTTCTACTTTTCTTTTTATCCCCATCCCCCTACCCCTATAGGCGCTTAGCCGTGTCGCCTATAGGCAGACAGAAATTAGCGCCTTTTCCTTTTCCTCAAGAACCACTACACACACACACACATTGGCGCCGGCGCGCGCAGACTCCGCCACCGCCGCGCGCGACTCGCCGCTGCAGGTCTGCGCATTAGAGAGGAGTGACGCCATAGCCATGGCAGACACACTGGCGCCAGCGCGCGCGCAGCTATTTGCCTTCGCTGTACAGTCGCCGTCTGACACTGCGCTGGAGCCGATTGATAGCGCCTCTGACTGGTGTTTGCAGGTGGGTAACGCCATGGACAAGGAGAGCGCAAATGCTGCTCAATGGCGCAGAAGAGCCGAGAAGCTTATCTCATCAGATCCCGAAGTAGTTGCCTGGCAATTAGCGGTTCAGCGTACGAAGAATGAACAGAAGAAAGCTAATATTCCTAGACAACCTGAAAAGCAAAATAATCAGCTGAACCTTTGCAAACGCTACGTATATCCTGGCATAGCCGAGCTATGCCACTGCAATTTTTTTTCGAGCCTGGTGGCACACTTGTCACCACCCCGTTATAAAGCGACGCTCATAGCATTCATACATCCACCCAAGAGCACCGCGTGAGGAAAATGTGAAAGATAAAAGGCGCGTTCATATAGCCTCCGTAATGTGCTTGGCGGTAGCTCAGTGGGCCAGCCACTGTTCCCGCCAGCCATCGTCATGGACTGGGATGTCAAGGGTTCGACTCCCGTCAATGGATCCTTTTCTTAGTTTTTTTTCCTTTGCCATCCGGTGTTGTTAGTTTTGCTGACGTACTTCTGTGACGGAAATACGTCATGAAAGTCTTAGTGGACCCCGGCATGAAACACTTTCGTGTTGAAAAAGTGTAATAACGCATAGATATATATTACTTCTA
Source organism: Rhipicephalus sanguineus (assembly GCF_013339695.2). Taxonomy (NCBI): domain Eukaryota; kingdom Metazoa; phylum Arthropoda; class Arachnida; order Ixodida; family Ixodidae; genus Rhipicephalus; species Rhipicephalus sanguineus. Next base: position 13,457 of record NW_023614707.1, read on the forward strand.
TATTTTAATTATCTATGCTGAGTGCACTACGTCCAAGACTCCACGAATATGCTATCCCCGAGTTGGGTCGTCGAACCTTTAACGCTGGAGGACGCCGCAGTGTTGAGGTCAGACAATACTCATGAGACTTGTAGAGGAGAGAAAGATACGACAACTTCCGGTAGCTATTCTCGATGTGTTCATCTAAAGATGTCCATCCATTTCCGCAGAGCGCATTCAGTTACGCGAAAAAGCGATGAGCTGTGATATCACCTCGCTCTTGGCCACGCCGACCCACCGAGCACGCCAGCACATTCCCATCGTAAGAAAGAAGTGGACGATATGTACAGAAACAGGAACTTGTCAAGTGTGAACTTGCGTATCAACGTTTCCCATATGTTTGAGAACGATGCCGGGAATTAGTACCGACATTCACAGGCGTGTCACGGCCGCACGCATTAAACCTAATTCGATGGCTAACGCGGTCAGCGTTGATGCACGGCTTCCGACATGTGCCCCCAAAAGCGGATCTCTGGGGCCTGGGGTTCGTTTCGTTGAAGTAAATTCCGACCCGCTTATTCGTTTCGAGAGTTGTGAAAGCTTCGTGACGTCAAAATGATGTTGCGAAGAAGTACCGGAAACAAAGCGCGCACTGCTCGCTGAGCTCCCGCCAATAAGCGGCGGCTGAAATGAACCGTCCATTAAGCCCCAACCGCATGCACGCGATTTTCGAGCGACGGCGACGAGCGACAGCGACAAACGGGCTCCGTCGCGATGTCGCGTCGCGACGGGAGCACCCACATGTTCGCGACAAAGTGTCATGGTTGCTAGATTTAAAACTATTGCGTGCACGCAGGTAAATTGCAAAAAAGAATTACAGAGTAGATGAATGGCAGCATGTCAAATTTCTTATTGACTTGTGTGAGATAAGGAAGTCACAGCAGCGTTACGGGATTTTCTTTTTTTTGCAATGTTTTGTTTCACTGCGACAGTAGTATCTGCTGTGACCTCGAGGGGGCGCCTGGAAGCGCACGCTATCTATCTACTACGCATCTACGACGTCTACGACGCTACGACGCACTTTAAACTGACATTGCAGCAAGCTACCACCAAAACATCAAAACGAGCCGTCGATCAAAATTAACGACAAAATACGGCCGCTGCCTCGCTCTCCACGTGAGATGGGGTTGCAAAGAAGGTAGGCTATAACTTGCATTCATTGAAGTACGCGCCGATTGGAAGCATCGAAGTACGCGCAGATTGGTTGCCAGGCATGGTTTCAGCAGTCAATAACGCGTTTTAGTCTGTCCGGCATTAAAGAAAGCGTCGCGTAAAACCAAATAAAGTCTCCTCAAGCTGGTGCCAGGTCAAGTGGCGCCAGCCATGGAGGACTAGAAACAACTAACAAACGCGCAATCCATGCCCTCCGAGCATTCAGAAGCGCCCATCTCGACTCGCTAAGCCTACAGCATCAATTATTTGACTACGGCTATCAAAAACAGCGCCGAATTGTCACGAATACATTGCTGTCGAAGCTTAAGGACATGAATCTAAAGCAAATGGAAGCATCAGTTCGGAGCTTACACGCTACAGAGCGCACGGCGGCCACTTGATAGATTCGAGGTGGACGACAACCGCTTTTGGCAGTGCGGCCATGTTTTTCGGAGGCTCGCCGGCGAAGCTTGCCGTGCAAATTGGACAGCTCTCAAGCCCCAACCGCATGCACGCGATTTTCGGGCGACAGCGACGAGCGACATGATTTGCTGTCGCGGAGGGCCATCCATCGCCGTCGCTTGTCGCGTCGCAGCTTTCTGGAAAACTAGAAAAAATCGCTTGTCGCCCGGAAGTGAGCGTGACGATTTCCGGCAACATGGCAGCATCACCGATCCTCGCTTCGGTTGCAATTTGCTCTTGATGCTTCCAATCGGCGCGTACTTCAATGAATGCAAGTTATAGCCTACCTTCTTTGCAACCCCATCTCACGTGGAGAGCGAGGGAGAGGCCGTATTTTGTCGTTAATTTTGATCGACGGCTCGTTTTGATGTTTCGTTGGTAGCTTGCTGCAATGATGGTAGCTTGCTGCAATGTCAGTTTAAAGTGCGTCGTAGCGTCGTAGACGTCGCAGATGCGTAGTAGATAGATAGCGTGCGCTTCCGTGCGCCCACTCGAGGTCACAGCAGATACTACTGTCGCAGTTAAATAAAACATTGCAAAAAAAAAGAAAATCCCGTAATGCTGCTGTGACTTCCTTATCTCACACAAGTCAATAATAAATATGACATGCTGCCATTCATCTACTCTGTAATTCTTTTTTGCAATTTACCTGCGTGCACGCAATAGTTTTAAATCTAGCAACCATGACACTTTGTCGCGAACATGTGGGTGCTCCCGTCGCGACGCGACATCGCGACGGAGCCCGTTTGTCGCTGTCGCTCGTCGCCGTCGCTCGAAAATCGCGTGCATGCGGTTGGGGCTTCACGCGTGCGGCGACGGCGGACGTTCTGCGGCACCGCGCCGTTGCGGCAGGCTTGCCGCTAGCGTGAGCGGGCCCTAAGAAGGGCTGCAGAATTAGCGACTTTTCCTCGCCTTCAACTTCAAGAGCGCGGTCATCGGTGTCGCGAGTCACGCGTAGGTGGTGAGCGCGGGGCAGCTTCGTCGTCTACCGCAACTGCCAGACCGTCAGCGGCACCACGTCACCTCCCCCCACGAGCTGGCATGGTCTGTACGGAACTTTTACAACGAAAGCTGTTATGAGATCATTTCACCGGCCGTTTTTGGCGCCGTAGTTGTCCGCCGCCGCCGCCGCCGGCGTCCGTAACCAGTATCGCTCGAAATAAAAAAAAACGAAATAAGAAAAAAATTCAAGGATGGAACGAGGTTCGAACCTGGGCCCTCTGCGTGGGAGCCCAGTATTCAACCTCTGAGCCATGCCGGTGCTTGAAACTGCTTTGCAAAAAGGTCCTATACAGGCTTCATGTCGGTAAGGAACCACATTAGCATATGCAATATAGCGTGGTAGAAGAGTAAAATAAGCACCAAGCGTCGTACAACGCGAATTCTGTAACCAGGCGTCATTACAATGCGAATTGCGCAACGAGTAGGTTGTTGACTGCTTCCAACCCATTACAAAGGGCTCTGCCATAACTCTTCATCGTCATCAGGCACAGCATCAACAAAGTGCGCATAATGCCTTACATGCGTTTAGCAGGTAACAACGCGCTCCGTAGAATGACGAAAAATGGCACAGTGCCTGCTGCCCTACTTCTCAAAAATTACAATGATAGCGTGATAGATAGGAGATAGCGTAGCGTGGTTTATAGCGCGGTGGGTTTCTCGCAAGTGCACTTGTATTGGTTGCCAAGGAAGCCCATAAGCGCATGATCCATTTCCTCGGGGTCTCAGTAAAGTTTTTCGCCCCCCCCCCCGTCTCTCTCCCACGTCAACGTATGTTATACAGCATGGCGGGAGAGGGAAATAGTGACCGGGCGTCACCCAATGCAAATTACATAACTGGTGGGCCGTTTAAAGATTCCAACCCATTACAAAGGGCTGAGCCATAATTCTTCATCGTCATCAGTCGTCGCGTCAACGAGGTGCACATAATGCCTTAGAGACGTGTAGCTGGTGCCTTGCTTCTCCGCAGAATGACGAATAATGGCTTAGTAGGTGCTTCCCAACTTCAAAAAAAAATCACAGCATATCCACGGAGTGAATGATGATGAGTGGGCGAAGCTGCGGAGGTTCATCGGTAAACCGTGAATCTTCCGTGAATTCTGCCCAGTACATCATCACCGACGTGAGATCGGGCGCGTTTATACTAAAGGTTCGATGAGTTATGACGACTTGCAGGTCACTTTAATTTTACATGTACGCTGTGAATTTTCATTGTTTAGAAAACCATTGCTTTACAAAACATCTGGCGTCTTTCGTTAAGCAGCTGGCGTCTTTTCGTTTTGCTTTAGAAACATCTGGCGTTCTTTCGTTTTGCTTTTACAAAACATCTGGCGTCTTTCGTTGCTTTATTTCATCAATCAACGGCGTTTTGAACAAAATTTTTATTGTTTAATCACGAGCAGGAGAAATCTCACCAGGCACTACCTTGGAGGTAAACAATGGCTGCTAATGGGAATGAGAGACAGAAGAAGTCGGCTTTTAGCTAACACTTACACTTCTACTTCTACTAACGTTTCCTACTGGAACATGCCAATGGCTGCTAATGGGGAATGAGAGACAGAAGAATTCGGCTTTTAGTTAACGCGCACGCTGCGAATTTTTTATTGTTCAACAACGCACAGGAAAAATCTCCCACCGGCACCACCTTGGAGGTCAAAGCGTAAGACTAGTTACGCACTACGACTACTACGACTACGACTACGAGGGACGAACGGGTGCCGCCTTAAGGAGCTTCGCCCCTAAAATTGTGATTAATGGAGTAGTGGGTACCTTTCTAATATACTTGTATTGTAGCCCCAGGAGAGCTTAACAGGCTCTAGAAACGCCGCTCTTCCAGCTTTCGCTGTGACTGTGCTGCGGCTTCAGCGCAGGCCTGGCGTGTTTTATAGAGATTTCTTTTGTTACTGGTTTTTTATTACAACCCAGCTTTAAAGTTTCGCTGTACTAGTGTGCGTTGCGTCGCACAAGAAGCTCCGAAGCGGTAGCAGGATTTTTTTCATTATATTTCTTTGGGTATCTATCATTGCTCATCATGTCTGTAAATATTTAATAAACACCGCTCCTTTCCTCTATTTGTACCTGTACTTGTTCATTTAGTACATAGCCCGTTTTATAGTTCTTTTTATCGCGCGCACTTTTGTTTCCTCTTAGTGCACCGTGTATCTCATGCCTTTGCCCTTGTTCTAATTAAACGTTTGTTTTACCTTATCAAACGTCCGTGTCTGCCCCGTGAGTCCTTCAGTCACCCTGAACATCACTACACGTGCAACCCCGCACAGGTCGGCAGGCCAACAAAAATTTGAAATGTACCAATTCGAGGCCTTCCAGGCGTCGCTGGCCCAAGCGCAGAGTGGAAGCCCGCGACTCTGCCGCAACGTCGTTGTTAGAACTACGGGGTCTCACCGAAGTGTGTGACAGAGGAACAGCTGTTGGCGCGGGAGCCGGTTTGATTCCGGAGAGCAGGATTTTTCAAGAAGGGTGGGTGTCTGGAGAAGTGTGGCGGAAAGGCGAAATCGTGAGACGGATACGCAGCAGGATTCCGGCAGTGTTTTCCTCAGATATCATCGCAACGAGCGACCAGCAGCCCTGTGCTTCCATAATTCGACTCGCTCGCCTCTATTAAGGCCCCGTGTTGACTCCTCTGATCGGATTTTTGTCTTCTATTATAATCGCGCACCTACTATTACCCGCCCTTTATTGTGTGTTCTGTTTGTGTGGCGCGCTTCAATGTTTTTTATTCGCTCGTATTCTGACAAATCTATCAGGAACACTTGGGAGGTTTTCATGCACGATTCCTTTCCCATTAGAATGTTACATTGATATTAGCAGTGCGTGTGTGTCTGCCTAACTTATTTACGTGTAGAGTGCATGGAATCTTGTCGTATCATTCGCAATGTTTTCCTCGTCAACTGCAGTAGTTTCTGTATTCATGCTTCTGCCCGTAAGTCATGACTGGCAAAATCCAATGATTTTAAGTTTCCGCTTCAGGAATAGTGGTAATTAAATTGTCAGTAATGTGTTACGAATGCCAAACGTTTGCGAACCAATCCAACCTTATCCTTTGGTAACTTTCAAAAACATCGGAGGCTCCTTTGTTAGTAATTGGCCTACATTTCTGCAGTCTGGTCTAACATGTACGCAGTCTGGTATGCAGTGTGGTAATGTTCCACCGGTCATCCTAACATTATTTTTGTTTTCGGCATGTTTATCTGTAATGCTACTTTAACGCCTCGTTCGTTTATATCTCCAATTACTTTTTGCGATCCGGCACCGACGTTGCTGAAAAGCACGATATCGTCCGGAAAGGGCCAGTAGCTGAGATATTCTCCATAATACTTATTCCTACCTTCTTCAATCTAGAGTAGAGCACTGCACGGGCTCCGGCCACCCCAAAAACCTGTGACCGGGCCTGGGCCTGGCCGGGTAACGTAGCTTTTGCAGCGGGCCCGGGTCTGGCTCGGCCCTTAAGGTCTGGGCTTAGCGCCCCGTCCGTGTTTGAGTTATTGTGCTCGGGGTGGGCTGGGCTCAGTTATTGCTTAGTTCTTGAAATTATTACACATACGTTGTGCATACTATATGACCCACATATTTTTATCTCGAAAAAGCGCTGTTTTTATGTGGGTCAAGCTATTTCAGAAGTCTAATGAGAGACAAGTACTGAACTTTTTTCCCCTTCTTGTATATGGGGCTATTTGAGTTATGTGGGCCCTTACTGTATCAAGTGCGAATGCGACCAAACGAAAGACGTTTATTCAGGTAAGGCTCACGCATATAAAGGGACAGCATGGCTGATTTGCATGCGCAGTTGCAGTTGCACATGACACGCACGATACACCTTCCTTTCTTTATGGGAAGTTACACTGCATAGAAACTGAACACACTTGCTGAAAATTAACGTCGTAGTACAGCCGACGCGGCTGACGTGTTGGACGTGCTGATCGCCTAGGAGCCGGCGCTGCTGTTGTACTGGACGTGCTGACTGTCCCCGGTGGCAGCGTACAAGCCGGACCGGCTGAGCACGGTGGCGAAAGCTCGTTTCTCTCGGCTGCGTCATCGCTGTCTGAGTCATTGCTTTCAGTTGTGCCAAGCAGGAAAGGTTCACGCGTCCTGAGCAGATGCTGCCTATGGCGGCGCGGCAACTGGTTGTCTTCTCTGACTACCCGGTAAGACCGCGGTGCTAGCTTGCCGACGACCTGGGCTCTTCGGATCCACTGTTTGCCTCTAATCCGGACGACCTCTCCCTTCTTTAGTGGCGGCAAAGTTCTCCTGCGCGCGTCGGGTGGGTTTCGCTTGAATAGTGGGGAGCAGGGTTCTTGCGTGAAGTCTGGTAGGGGAGTGCGAAGTCTTCTTTCCTGTAGGAGTTCTCCTGGAGATCGCCAATTTCAAGAGGAGCATTGCGATAGGCCAGAAGTCCCAGCCAGCGGTCGTCTCAGGTTTCTGACGTCTTCTTCACAATTCTTTTCACAATTTGCACCCCTTTCTCGGCAAGTACATTGGAGCGGGGAAATCCGGGACTCGATGTCACATGGTTGAATTCGTACCTGGATGCGAAAAGAAAGAATTCATGAGAAGAAAACTGGGGCCCATTGTCCGTGCACACCTCTACTGGTATCCCATATCTTGAGAAAATAGCACTCAGTTTGGAAATCGCGGTCCTTGCTGTAGTGCCACTCAACTGTTCCACTTCTGGGAAATTCGTCAGGGCATCAAACACGCACAAATAAGAATTCCCCCGTACTGGAAATGGTCCACGGCCACCCGGTACCACGCGTGAGGCGGCGTTGGTCTCGAAATGATCGGTTCGCTCGGTTGCGAGTGCGCGTGCTTCCGGCATGCGCCGAAACTTCGTAACGTATTGTCAATGTCATTACTCAGTCCGGGCCAAAACACTAAGCTGCGCGCCCTTGCTTTACTTTTGTTCAGGCCTAAATGCCCTTCGTGAATGTGTTTAAGTATTTCAGGCCTCATGGATCTTAGGATTACTACTATACATCCCTCCAGTAGCACTCCCTGCACTTGAGACAATTCTGAAGCGAACGGTTTCATTGGGCCTTCAAGGCTGTCGCCTCCTTCTCCTTCGACGTAACGACTAACGGCTTGCAGTTCCGGATATTTTGCAGTCTCTACCACTAAGCGGTTCAAGGTTTTAGCGCTCACCAAATCCAATATAACAGTGATTGCGTGGACGTCGACGTCTTCTGTCGAGCCTGCGTATTCCTCGTTACTTGGTCGCAACGATCTGGACAGCATGTCGGCAAGGACCAGCTGCTTCCCTGGAATGAATCGGAGTTCATAATCGTATGTCGGCAAACGAAGGAAGAAGCGTTGAAGTCGCGGTGGCATATCCCCGATTGCCTTGGATGCGATGGCTATAAGAGGCCGGTGATCTGTCTCGATAATAATTTTGCGGCCGTACACAAAGTGACGAAATTTTTCGCATGCAAAGGTGATGCCCATGGTTTCTTTTTCTATTTTTGAATACATTTGTTCGGCATGCGTCATAACACGTGAAGCGTGGGCTATCGGTCGCCAGTTATCACCATACTGCTCCAGAAGAGCTGCCCCCAGTCCACTTTTCGATGCATCAGCTGTTATTTTAGTTGCCCTCGCTGGGTCAAAGATAGCGAGAACTGGCGCCTGACTGAGCATGTGACATTCGCTTTCCACTCGTTAGCCTGGTTTTCAGTCCATTCAAACACCGTGTCTTTCCTGATTAGACTGCACAGAAGCTTTCTTTTTTCGGCCAGGTTCGGCAGGTATTTTCCGAAATAGTTCACGACGCCGAGCATTCTGTGGACTGCTGCCTTGTCCGTAGGGAACGGCATTTCACGGAGGGACGCGCTAAGCGCCGCGTTCGGCCGGATGCCGTCGCACGTGAGGACGTCACCGAGAAAGTCAATTTCGGTCTGCCGAAACTTGCACGTGGTAGCGTTAAACGTCTGGCTGGCCTCGCAGGACCGTTGCAAAACATTCTGAAGGCATGCATCGTGCTCTTCTGCTGTTACTCCCCAGATTAGAATGTCGTCGATGTATACAGCTGTACCTGGGATACTGACAAAAAGCTCGCTCAGTGTTTTTTGAAATACTTCTGGCGCGGACGCGATTCGGAACGGAAGCCTCAAAAATTGGTAACGGCCCAATGGTGTTCTGAAGGTGCAGATTTTGGATGTGGCCTCTTCTATCGGGATTTGGTGAAAGCCTGAGTTCGCATCGAGGCGCGAACTATACCTGGCCCCGACTAGATCTGCTTCGATATCTTCGCGCCTAGGCATCTGGTAATGCTCGCGCTTTAAGCACTTGTTAATCTCCCTGGGGTCCATGCACACACGCAGCCTTCCATCCTTTTTTCGAACGAGAACAAGGGGGCTTACCCAGTCTGTTGGTTCCTGGACCTTTTGTATGATTCCCACTTGCTCCATGCGCCGCAACTCTTCTCGCAGAGGCTCTCTTAGCGCCAGGGGTACTCGTCGCGCCGGTTGCACCACTGGCGTGGCTCCTTCTTGCAACTTGATTTTGTACTTGCGAGCAACGCATCCAGAGCCGTGGAACAACCGCGGGAGCTCTTTGAAAATGTCGTCCTCACCTGCGGTGTTCACGACATCAACTGACCTGGACACTAGTCCTAGCGCCTCGCTTGCTAGTAGTCCCAGTATGGCAGGATTTCCTTTTTTGACAACGAAGAAGTCAATATTTCTTACTCGGACATTTATGACAACCCACAAATTGACCACTCCGATGTGCTTGATAACGTGCCCGCTATAGGCGCGAAGGACCAAGGTGCTTGGGCTAAAGCTTGCTTTTTCTTTGCATCTTTGATAGATTGAATAAGGCAGCAGGTACGCCTGAGAGCCTGTGTCTACTTTAAACAGGACAGCTTGACCGCCTACATGGGCCTCTATTAGCCATTCTGCCTTGCTCCTGACAGCATCGACACTGACGTCCAAAATACTGAAATCGTCATCGTCTTCGCGCACATCGTGCACCTGACGGCTTCGCTTGCAGCACACCGCAAAATGGTTCGTTGTTTTGCACAGAAAACACATCTTCACAAATGCTGGGCATCTCCCGCGTTTGTGCGCCCTGTTGCATCTGCTGCATTTGGACCCAGTTGGATGAGGCCGTCGCTTCACTGTCGCAACTTGGCTTTCTGGCTGTGCCCATGCCTAATTTCGAAGGCTGCAACTTCTGCGGCTTTACAAAACTGTTCTGCCTTAAGCACTGTCAAATTCTTCTCACCAATCATCTTCTCTCGCAATTTGGGGTCGTTGGTGCCGAAAACAATCTGGTCACGGATCATCGAGTCGACCTACAGCCCAAAGTTGCAGTTCCGGACTTGCTTCCTCAAATCTCGCAAAAAGTGCTCGAAGGGCTCTCTTTCACCCTGAGTCCTTGTACGAAACAGGTATCGTTCATGCACCTCATTATGCTGCTCTTGGCAGTACTCTTGGAATTTCTTGAGAACTGTGGCATAGTCCTCTTTGTTTTCGCTCTCCAGAAATGTAAAGTTATTAAATACCTCCAGTGCGTCATCACCTGCAGCACTCAGCAGCAGAGCTGTCTTTGCGGCTTCTGACCTCGGTTCCTTCTGAGCTTCCGTTGCAGTAAGAAACAGGTCAAACTTCTGTTTGAAACGGTCCCAGTTTTCGAGATGTTGCCGGCCAGGAGCAGGGGATCCGGAGGCTTCACTAATTCCATCTCCTCGTGGGCCCGCGTGGTACAAACAAGTCAGGTTCCGCCCCCCAGGAAGCGAGCCACTTCTGACACCATGTATCAAGTGCGAATGCGACCAAACGAAAGACGTTTGTTCAGGTAAGGCTCGCGCATATAAAGGGACACCATGGCTGATACGCATGCGCAGTTGCAGTTGCACATGACACGCTCGATACACTTACCAGGTGCTTATACCGTTAAAATATTACTATTCTATGCTTTATTAACGCAACAGCGTTAAAGAGCTCGTTTTCCAGAAATTCCAGCGTCGGCGACGGCGACGTTGGTTGTTAGCGAAAAATCTGTGTTCTCCGTTAGCGAAAATTCGACGTAGATGCAAATAATGCAATAGTAAAGAAATACTAACGATGCGAATTCTGAGCGCAGCTTCGTGTTGGGGCAACACCAACTATGTCTGAAGATCTGGCTATCCGCAGTTGTACCAATGCAACATTCGTTACATATTGCCACTGAAACTGCCAGCGCTCGAGCGCTACGCACGCCACTCTGTCCATTGCAGGTGTCTTGACTTGCAGGTGTCTTGCACGCCCTCTGTCTTCAACATGAATACTTACCAACTACCTCGGCTCTCTTTTTGTAAACATATGAAGTCCAAGTTTCTTTCACAGCAGTGCACGGCACCCCTTATAAGCAATGCCTCGTGTGCTCTTCAGAAGGGTCGTCGAGGTCAACCATTCCCCAGTCGAACCCGCCACTCCTCTGGATAACGGCGCGCTGCCCGTGCACACCCATACCAACCTCGTTATCGACGCTGCATACCCTCTTGGGGCCATCGCACCGTAGCCGCATGGATAACTTTCGAACCAGCTGGTGTACCGGTACGCTGGGTTTCCCGGGTTGCCGCTCTCGAACCTTTACGGGGCCTCCTCATCTCTGACCGCCACCCACCTGAGCCCCAGGCCACATACTCAGCGGAGGAGGAGCGTACCCTGAGCCCTAAATATGGGATATCGGAGATCCACCACCGACACCACCAAAGCGGCGCTCTCCATATAGACCGCCTCGCCACGGCGTCAATTCGAAAGCCTTCCGTTCAAGTCCCCAATCCTGGCACCGTCGAGGCTGCCATGGCACTGCTCCACGCCATCCGACCTCACCTGCTGCGTGAGCCATTTCCCACTCCCGCCGGCAATCCGCATCTGCGTATGAACGCGATGGATCTGCTCGACTTCAATCAGGAGTGAAGCTAACCTCCTCCCCAAAGCCTACCGCGGAGGAGCGGATAGTATGGTAACGCCCACGGAGGACAAATAGGAGGTTCCTGGAAGCCGCGCATACCGTTCGCGCTCGCCCGCCACAGGGTCCTCAGTCCAGCGGCAGATTCCAGCAAGTAAATATTACTTTGTTGCTCGCTGCTTCCGTGTCCTCTTTGAGGGCCGGGCCCACCGCCTGTGCTGAGCCCGTAAGTTGTAACCGACAGCGCTAAAAGTAGCGCTGCACCACGGAAGCGTATAAATGCACGTGTGTGGGTCCCCCTGGCAAGTACAATGCTTAACAGTATACGTTGCTGGGCTAGTTGGTTCATCATCTTCAAAATTTGATAGCGCGAAATCGACAAGGACTACGAAGAAACACAGAAGTACAGGACAGGCGCTATCCTGTACTATCTACGTTGGTGCAGCGAAGTCTTCAGACGTGGCGTAGCCGTCATAGCCCATTATATTCAGCACAGGGCCGTCGACATCTTGAAGCGCAATGACCAATGTACTGAAACAAGTGGAAGAACGCCAAGAAACAAGTGAAAGAACGAGCAGAAAGTACGAAAAATCTGCCCAATATGCAGTCGGAAGATTATAGAGTGAGCTCCCATTCTATCACACTACCTGACAAAGAGATTAAGTATCTTTGCAGTTGAGCGTTCCATGCTTTTTTGACAAAGCACGGCAGGTGTGCATGTGCTAGGAAAATCCTCTCCCTTCCCTTCGTCTTTTCCTTGTTCCAGAAGGGTATATATTTGAACCGAAAATCATCCTTCTAGTTTTCCCGCTGTTTTTTACTATGAACGTCAAAAGCACCTCATACGAGGAGTGTCCAAGGAGGAGAGCACTAAACACATCTTAAGCAACCTGATGAGGCCACGGAACCCGAGTTCTTCATGAAAAAGAATGGGAAACACGGACAATGTGACTGTACTGTTCGAGGGATTTCACGTTCCAATATATGTGAAGTATGGAGTGATGCTAGTTAAGCGCACGCTGTACAGGAAGCACATTGATGTCTGCTGTGATTGTGGGAGACTGGGAAATGAAGCAGACGTGTGCCCAAACCCTAACGACAAGGTGTGCAGAGGCTGTCGAAGCAATAATCCGCACAAGATGACAGGTGGGAGGTCGAACGCCAGTTATGCGGTAAATATCCCCACACTGGAGACAGGAGGTGTAAGGCAAGGTACGAGATACCGTACCTGGTTAGGAGACGTCGCTGGGAACGGATGAGGAGAGTAGAGAAGGAGGCAAGGGCAGCGTGCGTTGAAGCCTGCTACTAGTACAATGCCTTCAGCGGATTTCACAGCAACGGCCACAAAGAGACAACGAACAGACAGTCGGACAAAAACACACGCAAGCAGAACATCGGGGCGGCCTGGAAAGAGACCAATCCGAATCGCTCTCAAGGCTTACCAGGGGAAAGAGTCCAGGACGGTCCAGCTACTGGTCCTAAACCAGATCGAGATGATACCTAACCAAAGGGGGCGGCGGCAGCAGCGCTCAGGTGAGCTTTACAAGTGCGGTCTCCAGCACTGCTTCTCCAAGTCATGCTATGGGGTCCGCCTTAGAGCAATAAATGACGAAGATTAAAAAACGTTACAGCAGATTACTAGAGAGAACGTAACTTTTAGAGAGAAAATAAACAACTCAAAGAAAACGATGCGAAGCTTCAGCAGCAGAGGAAAACGGGTACGACGACTAACACACCCTCTGTTAACAAAACACCAATGCCTAATCAAACTCCGCCATCTGTTCCCGCACAAATGAGCGGAGAATCACCGCCACCTAAAAAGAGGGCGCAGAAAAAGCAGAGGAAACCGGTGACTTCTCAATCAGGAAGGTTAAAGGATTGTTTAAGGAAATGTTCGATGGACGCCATATCAAATTACAAACATGTACGTAGAGATGAAAGAACGATTTGACAGATTTGACCACAGAGTAACAGCGATAGAGAGCGCGCAAAATGACGTTAGGTCAGCTGGTGCGTGGCCGGTTAAAAGCAAACCGTATAGCAGACCACCCATAGTAGAAAATAGCGAGGTCGCCGGGTGGATCACATAAACAAACATGGTGCCACGTAATAAGTACAGAATTTGGCAGTAAAATTGACGCGCGTACCGTAGAAAACGGGGAAATCTGCAGCAATCCGTAAACAGGGAAGCGCCAGAAGTCATCGCTGTGCAGGAGACCGGGGGGACGGCAAAATTGCCGGGGTAGAAATCGTATAGTACTTCTGGCGAAAAAAGGACTGTCACGACTCTAGTACACAGAAAACTCGCGGCTGAGGAGCACGATACCGGAATGCACAGCATAGACCACGTCCTGATCGAAATAATCAGCTCCCGTAATGAAGAGGGAAGCCTATTTGTGCTTAACACCTACAGTCCACCCCGACACAAGCCGAGATTTGTTCCATTTTTCCGCAAAGCGTTGAGCATAGCGGACAGAGAAGCCCTCGTCATAGTCGGCGACTTTAACGCACCGCACGCGGCTTCGGGATACTCTATCGAGAATATAAAGGGTCACAACCTATGGATAGACGCCGAACTCGAGGGCCTTACGCTGATAACTAATCCTGGGGCATCCACTATTATAAAAATCAGCGTAAGCAACGACACCACACTGGATGTAACATTTACGAAGAACGTACGAGTATCGCGATGGGTAAACACACAGCAGAATTTTGGCAGCGACAATCACATCGTAATTAGAACTGTGCATGCAGGCCTTCAGGAAAAGAAAGGCAGAAAACTGGCGCTCGTAGAATGGGACATTTTCCGCGAGATCTGAGAGGAGGATGGAGAGGAGACCATGCTGGATATAGAGAAATCAGTGGACAAACCCGAACAGAGTGTAAAGAAAGCCACCAAAATCGTTCCCGAGGAGGTGGGGATGGAGTAGGTGAACAGCAAACTATTGCACATGTGGGAGGCAAAGAATAATATCCAAAAGCGATGGAAGGGCCAAAAACACAATCGTAATTTAAGAAGGAAAGTAGCTGCATTAGACAAGCAGATAGAGGCACATGCGAATCGGCTGACCCAAGAACACAAGCCACGCGTAACTTGATGGAAAGGAAAATTAGGATGTCCAAGACTTGGTACATTCTCGGAAGTCTCCTAGACCTGCACAGCACAAAGGCTGCACAGAGGCATAATCTGCAACAAGCAGTACCTAACTATGCAGGAACAGAGGAAGAGCTCTTCCAAGAACTCCGGCAAAAGTACTTAACTGACACAACCAAGGAACCACTTCAGGAGTACAAGGGGCAGGATAGCGTTAAACTCTATGCTAGTATAACGGAGGACAAGGTAACATTCTAGCATGCTCGACTAAATCTGAGGTCTGCGGTGGGGCTCGATGGAATAACTAACAAGACACTCGGAAACTTGGACGACGAGTTCATTAAGCCCCTCACTGAGTACATGAATGAAAGTTGGGAGAGTGCAGCCATTCCGAATCACTGGAAGACTGCCCAGGTTATTATGGTTACGAAGCCAGGAAAGAAACCACAGTTGGATAACCTTAGACCGATTTCACTTGCTTCATGCATAGGCAAACTCATGGAGCAATTTATCCTTACGCGTCTCACTAACGACATGGAGGAGAACGAACTGTTCCCACACACCGTGATCGGCTTCAGACCAAAATTATCAATGCAGTACATTATGCTACAGCTTGAGCAGCAGATACTAGTCGAGGGGACGCAATCTCTGGACTCTAATGTGATCCGTGGCCTCGATCTCACTAAGGCCTTCGACACCATCACACATATTAGAAAATCTTGAGGGATTGGGGATAGGACATCGAACCTACGCGTAGGTGTGAGATTTTCTAGCCAACCGCTCTGCAAGAACTGCAATCGGAGAGGCAAGGTCCGGATAGAATTCGGCAGTAGGGGGACACCACAGGGTTCGGTGCTGTCTCCCTTTTATTTCCTGTGGCGATGATCGGCCTACCCGCATAACTCGACAAGATAGAGGGCCCCAGACATAGCGTGTACGCAGATTACATCACACTCTGGGGGACGGGTGGGAGCGATGGCAAAAATAAAGAGATATTACAGGATGCCGTTCACAGAGTAGAGAGATATGTTGAAGGTAAGGGGCTAAAATACGCTCCTCAAAAGTCGGAATGGCTCAATTATAGACCCACATATAGGGGACGAAAAAGCCTGCAGTAAAGGCCTAACATTTCGATATTCGCTGGGGGAAATAAAATACCCACTGTAGAAAAGCTAAGAGTCCAAGGCCTCCGTATATCTGAGAATGGTCACCATGGAGAAACTATAAGGATATTAGAAAACAACGTATACCAAACAATCATACTGATCAAAAGAATAGCCAACAGAAACCATGGCATGAAGGAGCAGAACATAGTTCGTATAGTCCAAGCCTTTGTCGTCAGCCGCATTGTGTATGTCACCCCATAACTTAAACTAAACGAGGCTGAACAGAACAAAATAGAGTGCATCATTAGGAAAGCATCTAAACAGGCGATATGTCCACCGATAAATACGTCTACGACAAGTTCTCGGCGCTAGGACTACATAACACGCTCGCGGAGCTGAATAGAGGCCCACACGGTAGCACAGTATGACCGGTTCACGCAGAGCCCCACGGGCAGACATGATTTTGACACAATTGGGGTCACATATGACGTACAACATCGGGTCAAAAAGGACATTCCGCGGGAAGTGAGGGGACATAGTATAGTACCACCATTACCTAGATATATGCATCCTGAGCATCACCATGACAGATGGATAGAAAGGGCGAAGACACTAAATAAAAGATTCAGTAAAGCTCGCGACGTGATCTATGTAGATACAGCGGAATACGAGAATGGCCGAGACATGGCCATAGTAGCAACGCATATTCAAGAGGACTCCAAGGTCAGTGGCACTATACGTAGAAGAAAGGCAGAATTGGCGGAGGAGGTGGCTATACCAATAGCACTATCCTCCACAAAAGCCAACGTCATAATTAGCGAGTCCAAAACCATTATTAAAAATTATTCGAAGGGGAGGATCTCGCCGGAAGCTCCAACAATTCTAGCTAACTTTCGCGCCGAGTGGCTTGTTCATATTACATGGGCGCCTGCTCACGCCTCCCTCCCCGGGAACGAAATCGCGCATGACCTGGCTCGAGAATTGGCAGGCCGAACGGGCGCAGCGCGAAGCCCGGCGACGGAGAGAGACCGCGTGGTTAGTAATGAGGAGATTACAAAACACCACTGGCTAGCAAGAGCCCGCTTTCCCCCGGCACAAACCTCGCTAAGCAAGCAGCAGGTGACGGCATGGCGCCTCTTACAGACGAACACGTTCCCGAATGCGGTCGCGTATCACTACTACTACCAGGAGGTATACTCCGATATTTGTAGGTTTTGTACACGAAGGGCGGACTTAATCATATATAGTGGGCTTGCCTCAGAGTACCAGGCAAGGAGAACAGTGGGAGACAGCACTGCTAAGCGCAGACCCCGAAGTGCTCCTCCAAGTCCTTCGGCAAGCCGAGGATGCCGCCAGAGCACAAGGATTCATGGCTGCCACCTAGAGAAGAGAGCCCATGGTTCCCAATCTTGCCGTCCTAAATAAAAAGTCAGTTTCGCCGCCTAGGCGAAGCAAGGAATGCGATAGCAACAAATTACAAAGTCAGAAGAAGAACACCAAGCAGCTCGATACTTGCAGCGTGCCCGTCAAGCGCAGAGGACTCACAAAAAGAACACACACAGGATTACCACGAACTAACAACAGCAACAGCTCGACACTTCCAGCGTGCTACGCTGGCGAAACACAACGAAGCACACTCGAAAAGAACGCACACGCATACACAGGACGAGCGCGAACTAATAACTCTCCCAGTTACTTATTCGTGTATGATCGGCGCGCTACAATCCAACTCTCTAAGATATTCTACTTTCGTGGAGTGGCCCCTCCGCGCCTTCTGCCGCGCGGTGGCGTTCGACGCATTGTTTTGCCGGCGTTCCACATCACGTGTGTGTGCAGGAAGGCCACTTTTTAGTGCGCGTCTCAAGGGCAGTTTTCAAACACAAGCAAAATCTCGCGGGCAATCTCGCGCGTAATACTGCACACGTGGAAGCACCTCCGAGATCTGCATACCGCCAGATGGTGTATATAAATAGCTCGCCGTTAATATTTTGCACGACCGGTGGCGCGTGGCCGAGTTGTTTAAAGCGGCGCGCTGGCGAGTGAAGAGTGGCAGGTTCGAATCCCGGTGGTGGACTTCAAAATTTTTCTTCTGATTTTATTTTTTCGCTGGTTTATTAATATACATACATATCGGGGACATGACGGCGATGGCAAAAATCAGCCGAGAGTGTCCATATAATTGCTATCGCATTAAAAGTCCTCCCTTATAGCTAATATTTTCGGTGGCATTAGAACGCCGTCGAACCGCCTTTACACGGTGTTCTTTTATGAAGATGCGTTTTTTTAACGCCTTACTGTAAGCAGTCACGATAGTTGCAAGCCACCGCATGATAGCATAGGAGAAGCAAAACCAATCGGAGCACGAGATGCTACCCTCTACCTTCGCATTAGTTCCAAGTGGTCAGCGCAATTAACCCTATCACCCTCTGCGTGGTTATCGAGTCATACCAGCCGGCAGATAAGAAATCGTGTCACAGTAGGCAGTACTGTTCGTCTTCTTAGAACGACAAGGGGGTTTTCTGTAGACGAGACGGGCATTTGATTGGGATTTTAAGAAATTTGTTGCAAGTTCCAAACTCTGCTTGCGTTGGCGTTGACGCAAAATTGGACGTCATGCAAAACGAAACAACATCTGTGTAAAGTTATTGCGGGAAAATTTCATTTACAGTGTTGTTCATATATATATATATATATATATATATATATATATATATATATATATATATATATATAAAGTGGACGGGAGGATGGCCGCCACGGTAGCTCAGTTGGTAGAGCATCGGACGCGTTATTCGAAGGTCGCAGGTTCGGTCCCTGCCCGCGGAAAGCTATCTTTTTGTCCACTTTTCTTTCTTCACAATTACCTTACATTTGCTACTAAAAACATCTCCTATACTTTCCTTGGCATTATTGTCTGTTAGTTCTCATTAATATTGTGTATAACAAAGAAAACGAGCCCTTGAAATTAACACTTCTTTCCTTCATTCATAGCGAGGGTCTCGTTCTGGCAGACTTGATGCTTTCAGGTGGTATGCGAGGGACTATTGGTCAGCTGCCAGCTCGTAATAAGTTCACGTGCTACGTGACGCCAACAGGCAGAAAAAGAGTGTTCCACACTCGCCGTCATGGCTACTGGTGGCACTGACTGACGCTCCCACGTTTAAACGCACATATATACCCTATAAAGTGGACGGGGGGATGGCCGCCACGGTAGCTCAGTTGGTAGAGCATCGGACGCGTTATTCGAAGGTCGCAGGTTCGGTCCGTGCCCGCGGCAAGCAATCTTTTCGTCCACTTTTCTTTCTTCACAATTACCTTACATTTGCTACTAAAACATCCCCTATACTTTCCTTGGCATTATTGTCTGTTAGTTCTCATTAATATTGTGTATAACAAAGAAAACGAGCCCTTGAAATTAACACTTCTTTCCTTCATATATATATATATATATATATATATATATATATATATATATATATATATATATATATATATTGTAGCGAAGCGTTCGAACTTGGTAATCGGTCGTCCTCTCGAGCACATTCTAGTGGGTCGCCCTCTTCGGCTCGAAGGGAACGCAGCTCGCGCTGAGAGTCGGCCCCGCCTTGACTGTCTTTGTCACGCCCGACGGCTTGTACGAGTTCAACGTCATGCCGTTTGGTCTGTGTAATGCGCCCGCGACCTTCGAGCGCATGATGGACACCGTTCTGCGCAACTTGAAATGGCACACGTGCTTGTGTTACCTGGACGACGTCGTGGTTTTCGCTCCGGACTTCTCCACGCATCTCCAACGTCTGCGGTATGTTTTGACGCGTTTGCGCAACGCCGGCCTCCAACTGGATCTGAAGAAGTGCCGATTTGCAGCACGGCAGCTGACAATCCTCGGCTACGTCGTGTCCAAGGACGGAATCCTTCCCGATCCGACCAAGCTTCGGGCCGTGGCCGAATTTCCCAAACCTACATCCGTCAAAGAACTGCGCAGTTTCGTAGGACTGTGTTCGTACTTTCGACGCTTCATACGAAACTTTGCCACCATCATATCACCGCTGACGAAGCTCCTTGGAGGTAACGGACCCCTAAAGTCGTGGTCGTCCGAGTGTGACGACGCGTTCGCAAAGCTCCGTCGTTTGTTGACGTCTCCTCCCATACTACGCCACTACGATCCTACGGCCCCAACGGAGGTACACACGGATGCCAGCGGTGTAGGCCTCGGCGCTGTCCTTGCGCAGCGCAAACCAGGGTTCCCCGAATATGTCGTGGCATACGCAAGCCGTACGCTTACCAGAGCCGAGACCAATTACACGGTCACGGAAAAAGAGTGCCTGGCGATCATCTGGGCCCTTACAAAGTTTCGACCTTATTTGTATGACCACCCATTTGATGTCGTCACCGACCATCATGCACTATGCTGGCTGTCGTCACTCAAGGATCCCTCAGGCCGTCTCGCCCGCTGGGCACTTCGCCTGCAAGACTACGACATCCGAGTGCTGTACCGCAACGGACGCCAGCATGCTGACGCCGACGCCCTCTCGCGCTCTCCCTTGCCTGACGACAATGCCCCTTGCTCAGTATCTCACATAGCTGTTGCTTCAATCCATCGTCGCTGTTGACCATCTAACGCGATACGCCGAAACCGCCGCCCTCCCAGCGGCTACAGCGCGCGATGTTGCCTCCTTCCTACTACACCGATTCATACTGCGTCACGGACCACCCCAAGAGCTTCTCAGCGATCGAGGCCGTGTCTTCTTGTCGGAAGTCGTGGAAGCCATTCTCAAAGAGTGCCATGCTGTTCACCGCAAAACTACTGCTTACCACCCGCAGACGAATGGCCTAACCGAACGCTTTAACCGCACGCTCGGCGACATGCTCTCGATGTACGTCGCCGCCGATCACACCAATTGGGATGCCATTCTGCCCTTCGTCACCTACGCCTATAACACCGCCCCTCAGAGCACTACTGGTTTTTCACCCGTCTTCTTACTGTACGGAAGGCACCCGTCGCACACCATGGACACGATACTTCCATACAAGCCGGATCGCTCTGAATGCGCACCTATTTCTGCCACAGCCAGACTTGCTGAGGAGTGTCGTGAGCTCTCCAAGACCTTCACTACGCATAACCAAGAGCGGCAGAAGAGCATTCGCGGTGACAACACCACTTCTGCGCCCACGTTCCTCCCTGGAGCGCTCGTTTGGCTCTCTGTCCCTACCACTGCAACTGGCCTCTCTGCCAAACTACTGCCCAAATACGAAGGCCCCTACCGTGTCGTCGAATGCACATCCCCGGTCAACTACCTCATCGAACCCATAGAACCGTCTTCGGACAAGCGCCGTCGAGGGCGTGACATTGTCAACGTGGAGCGCCTGAAGCCCTACCACGACCCCCTCATAGTGACTAGTTGCTAGGTCGCCAGGTGGCTCCCTTTTCCTACCCGGGGGTAATTGTAGCGAAGCGTTCGAACTTGGTAATGGGTCGTCCTCTCGAGCACATTCTAGTGGGTCGCCCTCTTCGGCTCGAAGGGAACGCAGCTCGCGCTGAGAGTCGGCCCCGCCTTGACTGTCGCTGTATCGTCGAGTATCGTCGCCGCTAATAAACCTCTTTATAATATATATATATGCCTTAAATGCGGAAGAGAATCTTCGGTTGCCGCCAGGTTATATATGCGCCTTCATAAGGAACAACCGTTTATTTTCTCGACGTTTCGATCGGAGACCGACCTTCATCAAGACGAAATTTACCAGGCTTCGATGACCATTTATATCACCGTCCTTCGAGCCGAGAGAGAGAAAAAAAGTGAAAAGGGGTTAGGAATAAAAAGGAAAAAGAGACAGAGAAGTTAGAAAAAGGAAAAAAGAGTGCACATACGATAACATACGAACAACACGTGTTTCCTGAGGGGAAAAAAAGAAAGAGAAGTAAGAATCCTGAGGAAAAATGCAAGAGTCGCGAACACGCCACGTGCACATATTTTGACATACGAACAACACGTGTTTCCTGAGGAAAAAGAAAAAAAGAGAAAACTACGTAGATATACACAGATAATCCAGGTGAAGTACATTACTGTAGTCCCTGGTCGAGCTCCAATGTTTTGGCTGCCCCCTCCTCACTTGTTCCCGAAGTTCGTATGTCAAAATATGTGCATGTGGTGTGTTCGCGACTCTTTTCCCTTTTTCCTCAGGATTCTTAGTTTTCTCTCTCTTTTTCTTTTTTTTTCTTAACGTTTTTTTTTACTTTCTTCTCTCTCGGCTCGGAGGACGATGATATAAAAGCGCACCGAAGCCTGGTAAATTTCGTCTTGATGAATCTCGGACTCCGATCTAAACGTCGACAAAATAAACCGTTGTTGTTTATGAAGGCGCATATACTCATATATATATATATATATATATATATATATATATATATATATATATATATATATATATATATATATATATATATATATATATATATATATATATATATCACCCTTGCTGCGGGCAGGCTGTTCTATTTTTTCGTCGTCCTCCTTTTCTTCGCCCTCGTTCCCGAGCTTCTGTGCCACTCTTCGTCACTACACTCGGCCACGCTGCAACTGGTCTACTCTTGCAAGAAAAGCGCATAAGACAACGTCACGTTTGTCGATGGACGCAGTTCTTCATTCGCGACACATGCACAGCAAAGTTATTCCGCTTTCTCTTGTCCGTGCGCGCATCAGAAGCCGTGGATCGTACTCGCCACGTGTTTTCTCCTAAGCGCTCGGAAATAATGAACGGGCCTTCGTACTTGGGACGCAGTTTGTCTGAAGACGATGGAGTACCTCGCTGCAGCCACACCTCGTCGCCTATACTATATTTCGGCGCCGGTCGGTGGCGTCGGTCGTAGTACCGCTTTTGCGCCTGCTGAGCATGTGCAATCCTCCTGCGCGCCTCCATACGGATTTCGCGACAATGTGTCTGGCGTGCAATGGAACGCCCAACTTTGACGGGAGTGTCCAAACCGAATGTAGCATTCAGTTGCGGGAGCTGGCCGTAGACAATCTCGTAGGCGCAAGTTCCTGCAGAGGTGTGTGCCGCCGTGTTCACTGCGTATGCAGCCGCTTGAAGATGGTCATCCTAGTCAGCTTCCCCTCGTTTGTGATTCTTACAGTACGGTGCGAGACGAGCCTGGATAGTCTGGTTCGACCTTTCCGTCAGTCCGTTCGCCTGTGGATGGTATGCCGACGCGAAGTGATGCTCAACTCCTACTTGCTGTAAGTAATTGCGGAGCTCGCGACTGCGGAAGGTGGTCCACCGGTAGGAAATCAACTTGTTACGAAGACCGTGTCGCCATTCGAAGCGCTCTCTCAAGAATCGGATGACGTAGCTAGCAGCAAGCGAAGGCACGGCCGCGACCTCTACAAACTTGGACAAGTGATCCACAGCGAGTGTAATATAACGATTACCCGCTGCCGTCATCGGAAGAGGCCCTATGTGGTCTATGCCCAACGTGTGGAAAATTGTCTCCGGAGGCTTAATCGGTATAAGAAATCCATGTTGGCCTCCGGGACGTCGTTTGTGTTGTTGACACACCTCGCAACTGGCAACATACGAACGCACGCTTTTATACATTCTCGGCCTCCAAAATCTTTCTTGTGCCTTGCGTAAGGTGACTCGATAGCCGACATGGCCTCCTTCGGGGCTGTCATGAATGGCGCGTAATATGCTCGATCGTAAGGAGCCAGGAATAACCAGGAGATGACGCTCGTCACTCTTATCGGCCCAGTGACGACCATACAACGTACCATCACGTAAGACAAACTTGGCATTGTGTCCTGTAGCCTCAATGGAGTCTATAACGGATACCAGACCTTCATCTCTGCGTTGGGCCTTCGTGACGTCCTGTTGAGAAAACATGATCCAGCTTTCTGGATTCCGTGGGGAGGATTCCTCGATCGGATTTCGCGACAAAGCGTCCGCCAGCTGATATTGTGTGCCAGCACGGTGACGGATGTCGTACGTGTAGTCCTGGAGCCGAACAATCCATCGGGCAAACTTGTATTTGAGGTACCGCTTCGGGAACATCCATGCAATCGCGGAGTTGTCTGTTACCACCGTGAAGTGTCGGCCAAACAAGTAATGGCGGAACTTTTCATCCACACTCCACACTACGGCCTAACACTCCAGTTCATTCGAATGATAATGACGTTCCGCGTCCGAGAGTTTACGACTGGCGTAGGAGATGACGTGCCCGCGGCCACTTGTGTCACGTTGAAGCAAAACTGCCCCTAGGCCAATCTGACTCGCATCAGTATGCACTTCTGTCACCCAATCTTCATTAAAGTGGCAGAGCACTGGGCTATGCGTAAGCTGGTGTTTGAGGGTTTGGAAGGCGTTATCCTGCGAAGGACCCCATTGGAATTGAGCGCCTTTCTTCAGTAAGTCCGTGAGTGGAGCAGCGGTTGACGTAAAGCTCGGCACGAACTTGCGCAAGTATGACGCCATTCCGAGGAATACCTGGCGCTGTTTAATAGATGTTGGTGCAGGGTACTTGGCTACGGCGTCTATGCGTTCAGGCAAGGGTCGCACGCCATTACCGCCACTCTTCGTCACAAACAATGTATATATATATATATATATATATATATATATATATATATATATATATATATATATATATATATATATATATATATATATATATATATATATATATATATATATATATATACCGAATTCTTTGAACGTCATACACGCTGGACCCTACGTATTATATGCAAGGAAGGGGCTACGAAACTTTCTTGAAAGTAGATTTACTTTAACGTCTCTGACGAAGGCTGGTCCACCAGCTGAAGACGTTAAAGTAAATCTACTTTCAAGAAAGCTTCGTCGCCCCTTCCTTGCCTATATATATATACATATATATATATATATATAAAGGAAAAAGGAAAGAAGTGTTAATTTCTAAGGGCCCGTTTTCTTTGTTATACACAATATATATATATATATATATATATATATATATATATATATATATATGCGTGCACTTTGTCCTTTCCATCCGACAATAAAGAAGGCAGTAAGAAAAAAAAAGGTGTGCAGACAGTGGTTAAGGCGCTCCCCTTCGGAGCGTGAGAACCGGGGTTTCAACCGAGGCCTGCTCAGAAAATTTATTTCCTTTTCATCTACTTCTTTGTCGCTATGATCCTCTTGCTTGACAGAGGGACGGACGGACAGTTTTCTGGTTGAGTCGACGTAGACGTGCTGACACATTTGAAATGTGACAGCGATTTCACAATCGACGGAGCAGTACTTTTAAATGCGAAGCATTTCTTAGCGAACCTCTGGCACTTTCAGCGTTTCTATCTACGTATATACCTATCTATCTATCTTGCCGCCTACGTCTGGGTGCTCTCGTGATCACCTCCTTAACTTGGTGTAGACGAACATTAGCATAGTTGGGTGTGCTAGACGAATATGACTCTGTGGTCATGACATGAATAACGTGAAAATCCTGTCGCGTGCGTCGTCAAACCCTTTCCTCCAGATACGTGGGGCACATACCCGTTTACCACCGGCCGCGGTGTACGGGTATGCGACTAGGGTGATTGACAGTTTATATCTACCCAGGAATGGCGAGAACAGACATTAGCAATTTAAATGCGAGAGCATTAAGAAAAACCGACATCGGCAGCGTTGACCCGGAACGGAAAGAATAAAAATCAGGATCCAAGCTGGAATCGAACCCAAGCATTCTGCGTGGCAATCGGGTATTCTACCACAAAGCCACGCCAGGTCTACAATCTGGTTTGGAAAAAGAGCCTCTGCAGGCGTAATGTCGGTGCAACGTGAGATGTGGTTGGGGTGCTGGGTATCTAATTTTACAAGAAAGCAATAAGCGCTACATAGGTAGTCCTACAATACAGGCCTCATATCAGATTAACGTCCGTGATTCCAGTGTTGGCTCCGCTTTTATAGCAGTCTAATAAGCATTACATTTGTATTCCTATGATTCAGCAAGCTATATTGAAGCCTTTCTCCACCCCGGAGGAATACATTAACGAAAGTTCCGTATGATATTCACATCATCGCAGCGTAAAGTGCTTTTAGTCCACCGGACCGATGCAGTGTCTTCTTCATTTCTTACGAGGCTGCGCGATGGCCTCATGCTGACCGAGGATGATGACAGATTTATTGACAGCCACTTTGTAGTCTAGGCTACGTAGGTCACACACGCCCAGGTGGGCTACAAATACGACAAGCGCCATCTACTGATGTTGGTCTACGTAGCCCTATCTAGGCTTACCAGCCTCAACGGCCTAAACCTCACCAACGCGATGGGTGACTTAGATTCCTACATGTCGCCGGCTCTATATACAGACAATTTGTCGACGAAATGACCGAGGCATCCACGATTTCTAATAGCTGTACTATAACTCATACTTCACTACACATGGACCCCTCGCCAGCCCGATCGCGGCCGGATGCGATAACAAGTCATGACCAGCGTCTAGTGCTCACTGATCAGGGTGATGGCGACCTTGTTCAAGAGCTGTTAGGAACCCCTTCCAAACATGCACACGGGTTCGTGAAACGTGCGTACTTTCTCCACGATAACGGATAAGTATAAGCACTACATATCAGCTTACCGTTTCTGGCGTTGGTACGTTGCCGTTGGCAGTGTTACCCACCTTTAAACAACTGGTTTATAACCCATATGCGGCTCTTCAGCATATATGTGTGCGTATAAAATTTATACAAATCTTTAGCATCATTTCATAACTTTTCGCTCAGTAAAAAAATTTACACCACAGTCACCTTCCCGCCGCCTGCTTCGCATAACATCGACTTCCACGGTACGTGGGATCTGCCGAATTTTTATAGCGAAAGCTGTAATGAGATCACAACAAGGGCCGTTTCTGGTGCCGTAGTTGTCCGCCGCCGCCGCGCTGCCGCCGGTGCCCGTAACCACTATTGTTCGAAATAAGAAAAAAAACGAAATAAGAAAAAAATTCCAGGATGGAACGAGGTTCGAACCTGGGTCCTCTGCGTGGGAGCCCAGTGTTCTACCACAGCGCCATGCCGGTGCTTGAAACTGCGTTGCAAAAAGACCCTATACAGGCTTCATGTCGCGAAGGAACCACATTAACACATGTAATGTAGCGTGGTCGAAGAGTAGAATAACAACCAAGCGTCACACAACGCGAATTTTGTAACCAAGTGTCACACAATGCGAATTGCGCAACGATTGGGTTGTTGAATGCTTCCAACCCGTTACAAAGGGCTCTCCCATATTACTTCATCGTCATCAGCCACAGCATCAACAAAGTGCACATAATGCTTTAAAGATGTTTAGCGGGCACCACGATTCTCCGCAGAATGAAGAAAAATGAAATAGTGGCTGCTTCCCTACTTCAAAAAATTATGATCGTTTATAGCGTAGTGGGTTCCTCGCAAGTGCACTTCTATTGGTTGCCAAGGAAGCCCATAAGACTCCCATGATCCATTTCCTCAGGGTCTCAATAAAGTTATTTCGCGCTCTCTCTCTCTTTCTCACGTTAACGTATGTTATAAGGCGTGGCGGGAGAGTTCAATAACGAGCGAGCGTCACACAATGCGAATTACGTAGTGGGTCTTTTAAAGCTTCCAACCCATTACAAAGGGCTCAGTCATAATTCTTCAATCGTCATCAACTGTCGCATCAAGTAAGTGCACATGATGCCTTACAGATGGTAGCTCGCTTCTCCGCAGAATGACGAGTAATGTCGTGGTGGGTGCTTCGCAACTTCCCAAAAATTATGATTTGTGACGTCGTGGGTATGTCGCTAATGTACTTGTATTAGTAGCCACAAGAGTTTTGAACGGGCTCTAGAAACGCCGCTCTTCCAGCTTTCGATGTGACTGTGCTGCGCTTTCTGCGCAGGCCTGGCGTTTTTTTTTTCTGCATAAGTACTCTTACACTTCAGAGTGAATTTTCTTGTCATAAAGCTTTCGCTCTAAAGTAAGTTTCCTTGTAGTGCACGTAAACGACAGGACAATATATATATATGCACACACAGAGACACAGAGCGCTAACTTCCAATGTGTCTCTGTGTGCCTATATGCATATTTTTGTCCTGTCTTTTACGTGCGCTACAAGGAAACTTACTGAAGATGTGCTACATTCAAGCCCGCATCGCTTCCCTCGTGAACTTTATTTCACTCTAAAGTTGCACTTGGCAGCACATCCTCAAACGAGGGGGGAAGGGGGGAGGGTCTTTCACGTCCCAAAACCACAAGAGACTCGGGCTACGAGAGATGTCGTAGTGGAGGATTCCAGGTAATTCTAATACCTGGCGTTCTTTAACATGCACTGACATCGCGCAGGACATGCGACTCTAGCACTGTGAGAGCAGTGGCCGCAATCGAATTCGGGTCTCTCGGGTGAGCAGCAGAGCACGGCACACATCATCAGAAAATTGTATTGTGCACTGTCATCTTTCAACAGCTTCCGCTTCTCACTATCTATCTATCTATCTATCTATCTATCTATCTATCTATCTATCTATCTATCTATCTATCTATCTATCTATCTATCTATCTATCTATCTATCTATCTATCTATCTAGCCGCCTACGTCTAGGTGCTATCGTGATCGCCTGCTTAACTTGACGTAGACCAAAATTTGTAAGGGAGCGTAAGAGGGTTTGACGAATATGACTGCCTGGTCATGACATCAATAACGTGAAGATCCTGTCGCGTACGTCGTCAACACCTTTCCTCCAGACACTTGTGGTGCATACCAGTATACCACGGGTATGCGCAACATGCGATTGGCAGTTTGTCGACCACTTGTGGCGAGAACAGACATTGGGGATTTAAATGCAACAAAAACCGACATCGGCATCATAGACCCGACGAATGCAAACAATAAAAATAAGGATCCCAGCAAACATCCAACCCAAGTGTTCGCTACTACAGAGCCACGCCAGGCCTTGAAACTGCTTTGGAAAAGTAGCTTATCGTCGCGCACACAACGTCAATTGTGGTAGCAGCGCTGACTATCTAATTTTATAACAAAGCAATAAACGTTTGATGGAATCGAAACAGCGCTTAAAATACGAGGACACAGAAAGAAACAGACAGGACCAGACACGTTCAATAAACGTTTCACAAGTATTTGCTCCCATGATACAGGCGTCGTGTCGGGGTAACTTCAATTGTGGTTCGAGTGCTGGCTCAGCTTTTTAGAAGTGTAATAAACATGAGATTTCTATTCCTATGATTTACCAAGCTATATTCAAACGTTGCTCGACCCCGGAAGAATGAAAGTTACATGCGGTATTCACACCATCGCACCGTAAAGTGGAGATCGTTTCGATAATAGTGACGTCTGTGCTATAACGTGAGTGCTGACGTTACGCCAGATCATAAGTTACCCATTCAATTTCCAGTGTAGACGACGTTCTTGGCAAGCCTGCCACGTGCACTGAACCACCGCACTTGCAAAAACACGTCGACTCGCCTCGTAATGCTTGGCTCAAAGCGAAAAAATGTAGCATCGACAATTACTCGCTGACAGCTTCGCAAAAAGCCGATTCCCACAAGGCGTGGGAACTGCAGTCTCTTTCTTCACAACAGCTTGCAAGAACCAGCTGTGCTAGTTTAGGAATTTAAGGTTTCTACCACTAAACTTTACCTAGTACTAGACTAACAGATGTCTAGCACTGGGTGCAACTGCTTGACTGTTAGTGCTGTCTTGAGCTGGCTAATCCTAGCTACTTTTGTAAAGAAAACTAAAAGTGAACGGAAAGTAGGGACTAAAAAAGGCACACATACATACACACTGGCGCCTGTGTGTGTGTACATGTGTGCTTTTTTCCGGCCATGTTTTTTGTGCGCTTCTAGTTCTCTTCAGGATGGATTACCAACTTGCCAGACTGCCGCACTGGTGCACTTCAATCCTAGGTACCACTAGCTAATATTTATTAACCACCCGCTGGTGTTTCAGATGTGGTGAATGTTCGCTACAGTTGTATAGCGTTTGGTTTCGACTTTCATACGCATATGACCATCATAAATATGTACTGCTGTGACTTCCGCATTTATTGATAAGCGTTACCCCACACCGCAGGAACATGCACATGTGCATGTTCCGGCGTGCACATGGTGTAACGAGGCGAGTTTAAATATACGTGTGTTCAGACCACAAGTGTGTTTTGTGAGCATCGACTGGGCAAGAGCAAACTAATACACGAAAGCCTGCGGCTGGTGAAATCTGCGTCAGTGACTGTTCGAGCTATCTCTAAAAATATTACCTATATTCGAGGTTGTGCGCTTCCGAACGATGCGTGAGGAACATAAAAATTAATTTTTTTTTTCGTGGTACGTTGTTGCAGTAATTTCCCTTGACGGCCGCTGTCTGTGTTTAGCAATGAATGTGCACGTTTGGCTTCCTTTCGTGTCTTCTTTGGGCAGCTTGGTCGTTTTTCAGCACCTCTGATATGTCGAATTCCGTATAAACCTCGACACCATCACACAACGGCGCCGGGGTACATGGGCGACAGTACAGATGTGCGGCCGTTGTGCACATACTTGAAACTGTAACATTGCACACGCGACAGCCCTCTTTCCTGTCTCTGTTGTTTCTTCCTATTGTTGTAGCACTGCACCTACGATATTCAGCATGAACCAACTCACCCAAATCAAGCGCTTGTTGTTGCAACTTGCTGAAAACCGTATTTACTTAAGAAAACGATAGAAGTTATCGACTGGAGATAAGTCCTAAACATGCTAAAATATTGTTACGCATGATCGTAAACCTTACCGTACTTTCTATCATATAACGCAGAAGTTGCATTCCTGTGATGGAATTTTTACCGTATAATTATTCAATACACTTACGAATGCCCCATTTCATGGACCGTTGAGTGCACTCCAGAGTACCTTCCAGCCAAGTCTTTTGCTATCGCTACACTGTATTGGCTGCAAATTCCTTCGAAAGGTGCGATTCCTGCGTGCATAGTACGCAACATCGGTAATTATTCTCGCTACCGTCGGAGGAAGGACATGTTGTAGAAACAGTAAAATTGCATGAATTGATTATAACAGGCTAAGTATTAGTACTAATAATATTACAGATATTGCCTTTCAACTGAACGTTCTTGTAGCATCTTTGCTATGTTGGGCGCTTTAGTTCTTGCAGCAAAGTTGCGTAACTGGCTGAATATTAGTGGCAAAGTTATTTTGACTATAATTTCGTTGGTTAGAGGTAATATGTTAACATTTCTGTCTCTTGTGCCTAATGGCGCATTAAAATGTGCATCAAAAGATGAACACTTTTAAATCTACATCTGCCGAACTAAATTTCTAAGATTTGGAGCACTTTTGAAACACGTGAATTCAATATATGATATAAATATGCTGGCGTTCCACATATCAGTAATGTAGTAGCATGCTTCAGATATTCAGGGACCAGGACAATTGAAAAATCGAGACACTTATAGCAAAATTTTGGAGGAGTTTTTAAAAGTGGCACATGATCATAGATTTGTGACGACCAAGCATAACTTCCCCAACGTGGGCTTCTTCTTTCCAATTACGGCATGTGCTAATATTAATGAGTAGAGCTTACGTTTTACTGAAAAAATTGCCGAACGTATCTACTCTAACTTTGCCATGTACCACACCGGCATACATATAAATTGCAAGAGTGTGAGAGAAATGTTCAGTAGGTAACTTTGTCCATGCAAGAAGGAAAAGAAATCGCTATGAATCGCACCGTTGAGATACCCGTCAGATACTATTGCAGTGTCTAATCTACTCTGCCGCCCCTTCCATGTTGTTATGCATTTTCAAATTTCTCAAGTTCCAAGCTTCTGTGTGTCAGAATGGGTAAAGTGCATTTAATATATAAGTGCTTTCTTTAGTTCTATCATGGTTGTGAAATATGAAGTGTGGCAGACAAGGACTGCAGTTTTAGTTCTCAGATAACCGAGAAATATTTGCCTAAGGAATCATGTAAGGCCTCCCCTCTTTACACATTTAGGGCACTTACTACGAATAAAAATTAATTGGATAAGCAATGAGATTATGTATTGATAATATTCAGCTCATGTTTAAATATACTTGGACTCACAATAATTTACCCCTTACCACTTAAGAATGCGCTTGAGTAAATAGACAATAAAGGAATAACGCAACTCCATGACCGCAGGTGCTCAAGCGGCACTAGTAAACTCATCCGCATCAATTACCCCTTACAATGTGCCGACGTGGTCATACAGAAGCATAGTTAGTTACGTGACTAAAATAGGTAACGTTCGGTTTTTAACAATGCCCTTACATTCGCAATGGACGCTGTGTGAAGGACCATAACAGCTCAATATATGCGCGACGTTAAGGATAGGAAAATAGCACAGTTTATCAGAGGACGCACAGGGGTAGCTCATATCCAGGGCTGGGCAGAGATACTCAGAAGAGTATTCCGGAATACAGATATCGAAATACATGAACTGGAAGCCTAAAATACAGATACTGAGATACATTTGCCTATAACGTAACGGGATATTTCGGAGATACTTTTGCAATAAGAAGAAAAAAAGTATTCCGGAATACAGTTACAGCGATATAGATACTGTAATACTTTTTTATTTCAAGGATGCTCATACTACGCAAAGACACTTATTCGTGCAGCATAATGTTGTAATTAAAGTTACAGCGCATCGAAACGTTCAGTTCATTTATTTATTTATTACAGTACACTCAGCGCCATTAAGACATTGCAGGGGAGGGGGGTGGACAAAGTACATAATTAGTAATAATGACATAATTACAAGTATCAATTGCAATAAAAATACACTATTTCACAGCAACAGTAACAAGGATTGGACACCGAAATCGACATACTTGGCGAACAAACTAATGTATGCTAGAAATAGCACACTTTAAGCAAATCACTCGAATTACTAATGAACACCAGTGAATTGAGAAAAAGCACACATTTATTTTGAAGATCTGCTTTGCTGAGAAGATTGCTGTGTAGGCTTCTCAAATAGGCTATCTTTTAACAGCGTCGGTTCAGCCTCAGCACAAGACTCACGAAAGAAAAAATGTCTGTCTACCGCTGAAGGCGAGCACAAATTCGTGTTATAGTGAATAAATATCGCCTTCATAGCCGGATTGCCCTGCAGCGTGGCGATATCTCTTCTCGGGTCATCTAGATACCGAAACACTTCCGCCCTCGCTTGGGTTGTTCTGACCGTTGAGAATCCGAAATCTGTCCCCATATTCGGAATCCTCAGCCGTCTGACCCTGTCGGTATCAATGAAGCTGTCACCACCACCGACGCTTCCAGCACCCATTTCAGAAAGCCGCAACAGGCGAAGTCGGATCCGGCGGTGGGGGAGCCTGCTACCACAAAAGACTGTTTCATGCATGTAATCAATTGGGAGCGCACCCTCACATTGGAGAGGTAGCTGAAAGCACTTCAAAGATAGCCATCTTCTAGTAACTTCCGCCGCGACTACGGGAACTGCTTTTGGAAGTGCCGCCGCTTTATAACTGAACGCACGCGAAGCATGAAAACCTGTTCCAAGGCTGTATACGCGCGGGGGGTGGCGAAGTAATGGCTTGCCACCCGAAAAAAATTAGGCGTGCTGGACTGACCTTGAGAGACAGCGACTTTCGTCGACAGAGGCAGACAACACTGCCCCCGCGATTCTGCCGTCTGCGGCGTCGCGCGCTTTACCACATGGACCATTCTGTGGTCGAGAGGAAACCATCGCCGCCCTATCTGTCGGCGACCGGCGGCGCGACCTTGCTCGTCTTGGCACAAAAAAGAAAAAAAAACACGCCATTCCCCCATTGGAAACACGCCTCAACTCATTTCCGACAGAAAAAGCAATGTAACGAGATACCCGTGTCCTGCATAGTATCGCGATACAGGCGATACATCGAAATGTATTTCACTACTGCGATACAAATACATTTTTCACATGTATATCGATGCAAAAATACAGATACTCAAAAGTATCTCTGAAATACTATCGCGATATTCTTGTATCGCGATACTGCCCAGCCCTGCTCATATCAAAGCTGACATTAGGATAAAAAAATAATACGGGCGGGTCAATAAGGCATAGGTAAGGTAACCGATGCACACACAGAACTACGCTGCGGATGCCAGTGGTAATGAAACTCAGCCTAGGATGGCCAAGGGTTACGTGGGGTGCTAAATTAAGAAATTTACAGGTAAAATGGAACAGCTCGTGCACATCTCTGGGCAGATTATGGGAGACGCCTCCGTCCGGCAAAGTATGAGAGCTAGGCTGGCGATCTCGACTGCTGAAGAAAGCGCGAAATGTACAATGCCGTAAAAAGGCCTGCTTTTTGTATGTCTCCATTAATTTCGTGAAGCAGGGGGCGCAGCAGTAGTCAGTGTCGAGTACTGGAAGACGCAAAACTACATGTTACCAGATGAAATGTCGTGGCTAGAAAAGAAATCATCACCTGGGCATTGCAAAGAATCGCTTAATGGTATGCTTTGTAGACTATCTCATGAAATGATCCATTGTTCGATAAAAGCGTTGTACTTAGTGAATTCCCGAAAGAAATATTGTGAACAATACCGTTACCTTTCTAGTAAATATTTTATGTGCAATATTGTCAGCATCTATCAAGATTCGTACTAATGTCTACCGAGCGGACAATGTGCAAGTTCACTTTAAAAAGGGCAAGACGAAATTGAATAATCTTACCCAGCATTTCAGGAGCCCCAACAGGCATTGAGGGGTCAACCATGCGAGATCTGAAAAAGAGAAGGCCTTCTGACGATAATGAAAAAAAGCAACAACACTCTCAGCAAGAAACATTGTTGTGATTCGAAACGACAGATATAATTCGAAGAGAACGAAAATTCGGCAGATCCCACGCATTGTGGGAATCGATGTAATGCGAAGCAGCCAGCAAAGAGCTGCATACATCGCCTTGTTTGTCTTTGAGCCAAATGAAATCATTCATGCCATGGCATCTAGTCCACCATATATCGCATGTTTGCCATGCACGCATGCATGCACAATCTAGTGTACACCATGCCAATGAAACGCATATTCTGGTATACAAATGCATGACCTGTCGCTTATGTTCATCACGCACTCGTGTCATGCCATACCAATTTTGGTATATAGCACGTTAACAAAACGGCCGGAAGCGCACCATGACAGTGGCATGTGAATCATACCGTACATGACATGCGTGACATGATTCGCATGTTAAGACCTCTCATTTATTTTCGTCATACAGTCACATCGCGCAATACCAATTTTGGTGTATATCAAAAGAGCGAAATGGCCGCGAGTGCACCATGAGTACAGCATGTAAGTCATGCCATACATGACATGCATATTACAGTTTTTCATGTTACCACCTGTCACTAATGTTCATCATACAGTCACATCGCGCATACCAGTTTTGGTGTATATCAAGCTATCGAAACGGCCGCGAATGCACCATGAGCGTGGCATGTAAGTCATGACATACATGGCATGCATGTTATAGTTTTCATGTTACCACCTGTTATTCATGTTGTTCATACAGTCACATCGCGCAATACCAATTTTGGTGCATATCAATCTAGCGAAACGGCCGGGAATGTACCATGAGCGCGGCATGTAAATCATGACATACATAACCTGCATGTCATGATTTCCATGTTACCACCTCTAATTTACATTCGTCATGCAGTCGCGTCGCGCAATACCAATTTTGGTGTATACCAAGCTAGCGAAACGGCCGAGAATGCACCATGAGCGCGGCATGTAAAGCATGACATACATAACCTGCATGTCATGATTTCCGTGTTACCACCTCTCATTTACGTTCCTCATGCAGTCGCGTCGCGCAATACCGATTGTGGTGTACGTCAAGCAAGCGAAACGGCACGAGTGCGTCATGAGCATGACATGTAAATCATGTCGTGCATGTCATGATTTTCATGTTACCACGTCTTATTTACCTTCGTCATACAGTCGCTTCGCGCAATACCAATTTTGGTTACATCAAGCTAGTGAAGCGGCCGCGAATGCATCATGAGCGTGGCAATTAAATCATGACATACATGACATGCATGTCATGGTTTTCATCTTACCAACTGTTATTCATGTTCTTCATACAGTCAGATCGCGCAATACCAATTTTGGTGTATATCAATCTAGTGAAACGGCCGCTAGCGCATCATGAGCGAGGCATGTAAATCAGGTCGTACATGACTTGCATGTCATGACTATCATGTTACCACGTCTCACTTACGTTCGACATACAATCGTGTCGCGTAACACCAATTGTGGTGTATATCACGCAAGCGAAACGGACGCGAATGCACCATTAGCGTGGCATGTAAATCATGACATACATGTCATGGATGTTATGGTTTTCATGCTACCACCTCTTATTCATGTTCTTCATAAAGTCACATCGCACAATACCAATTTTGGTGTATATCAATCTAGCAAAAGGGCCGCGAGTGCGCCATGAGCGTGGCATATAAATTATGCCATACCTGACACGCAAATCATGATTTTCATGTTACCACGTGTCAGTTATGTTCGTCATACAGAAATGTCTCGTCATGCCAGTTTTCGTATGTATCCCTTCATTTAAACGGCCGCGAGCGCCCCGAGACCATGTCGTGTAAATCATGCTGCACATGACATGGGCGTCATGATTTGCATGTTAGGACCTGACATTATGTTCGTCATGAACTGTTGTCACGCCGTACCAATTTTGGTATATATGAAATTAACGGAAGGCCGCAAGAGCCCAAATGCCGTGGAATGTAAATCATGCTGTTCATGACATGCGTGTCATGATTTTCATGATATGACCTGTCATTTATGTTCGTGATAAGGCCATGTTGACACACCAATTTTGGTATACATCCGATTAACGGAACGGCCAGGGAGCCCAAAGGCCGTGGAATGTAACTCATGCTGTTCATGACATGCGTGTCATGATTTTCCTGATATGACCTGTCATTTATGTTCGTAATAAGGCCATGTTATGACAAACCAATTTTGGTATACATCCGATTAACGAAACGGCCAGGAGAGCACAAAGTCGTAGGCTGCCAGATAGATAGATAGATAGATAGATAGATAGATAGATAGATAGATAGATAGATAGATAGATAGATAGATAGATAGATAGATAGATAGATAGATAGATAGATAGATAGATAGATAGATAGATAGATAGATAGATAGATAGATACGCTCAAAGTCGCAGGAGTTCGCTAAGAAATGCTTCGCACTTAAAAAATAAATCTGCCGTATCACCCAGTAAATATGAGCGGATAATCTACAGGGGCCCTTGAAGCTGTTGGATGTCACTACGTCTTTTAGCGGATGTCCCTCAGGTTACCGGGAAAACGTACAGTAGCAAGCATAAACATGAGACTGGCAAATAGTGAATATGGTGATGCTGTATGACGTTTAGTGGCGCAAGGGTCATTCATGTATGGCCAAAAAGCGCCGTGATTCGGTATCATAAAAATTACACAGACTTATGCATCTTGTGACCCGGCTGTATGAAGTCCCAAAGTTCGAGAGCTGCAAACGGCTTAAAGTGTATACCAAAATCAAAAATATTATGACTGTGTCCGCCGAATGCTATGACAATGAAAAGTGCGATAAGTTCACGTTAACCGGACGTGTATGAAGAGAACAGCTATTGAGTGGCACAACAGCCTCCGAAGATCCCTTGAGTACGTGATGAAATTGCGACAGCGGTCTCTAGCGGGAGGCCGAGCCACGAATTTCTTGTACCGATAATGTCAAGTATCTAGACGCTGTTGAGAAAGGCTAAAATTGGCTCGATGTTCACACTTCTCGTGCAGAAAAACGGAAATCGCCCACTTGTTCTTGCACCTCTGAATCCCGACGAGTTCCTGATCTAGGGCAAGGCAAAACCACAACTGTTCATTTCGTGTGTTTTAAAGAAAACGTTGAAATTAGCTACACCAAACAGAATATAGAAGAACCTGTACCATTTGGACCTGCGGTCACACATGGCTGCGTAGCATTTATTGTCAAATCTATCCGCACCTTCACGTCCTTACTTCAGTGAGAAACTACATTCGGGCATCTTGCGACTAGGAGTCCGTGCAAGTGTGTGCCGAGGCCACCACGAAGAGTTGTGAGACCTCAGAGCGTACGGCCTGACATTCAGGACGCTTTCTTGCTTTCAAAGACCTGTAAGACAGTGGTGGGATTTGATAAGTGACGTCACTCACTTGGTGGGATACACGATATGGGCCGGTATAAGGGAATATTAGCTTCTCGGAAAGCCCGACACGGCGTGCTGGTGCCCAAAGGAGGACGACACATCCAGGAAGAAAGTGGCTGTAGCGGCTATTATAACGATATTGTTGGCCCGCTTGCGACTCGGTCAACCGAACGCGCGCAACCTGACGTGCATGGTCGGCTTGGGCAGTTGATTACAGATGAATTCTCGCAGATGATTGTATTCTCAGCCACCAGATTAGATCTGCTACTGATCACTTGGCACTCCAGTGTGATCTCCATCTTATTAACGAGTGGAGCAACACATGGCCCATGACCCTTAACACATCAAAATGTAAAGTGATCACATTCAGGCACAAACATAACAATTCAAACTATATATACCGCATTCAAGACGACTTACTATCGCACGTATCCCATTACAAGTACCTTCGTATTAACCTTTCTTCAGATGTATCATGGTACTTTTATATTTCATCGGCATGCGCAAATGCTTCAAAATCCTTGGGATACATATGGCGTACCCTCAGAAATTCTTCTGCTAATAATCGTAAACAAGCTTATCTCACATCTGTTCGCCCACAACTTGAGTTCGCAATCTCCATTTGTCTCCTTATCATAACAGCATGGTCACCGCACTAGAATCTATCCGAAATAGGGTGGCACGGTTCATCTCGCGAAACTATACTTACCATTCCAGTGTCACGCGGAATAATTAAAACTGATCTTTCCCCACAATCATTAGGTAGGCGCCGTCAACAAGCCATTCTTCCATTCTCACATCGCTACACTACAACTGAAAATTTTTTTGTAATTAATTGTAGCCATATGAATCCATTTCGCCAGCTTCTGTAAGCAGCCGCCGGCAATATGATCGGTGGGCAATCTTCTTGAATTACTTGCACAATGAGATACTGCGGCTATTCCAAAACGTTTAGGCATATTTCAGCATAGTAATGCGCTGTACACTGCATTTTGACGCTGTGAACTTTCAGAGATTTGCGACGTCTCGTAACAAGCAGGCAATTATACGCACACCGAAAATTTTTAACAAATAGCGAAGAACCACTGTCCACCCAGTCGAAAACTCCCACAAGGCACTCTCGATCCGCGAAAGATAGCTGTCGGCCCGACAAAGATAGCCGTCGGTACGACAATGGCTCTTGTTTGCTGACCTTCGACACCGACAAAGGTACCTGTCGGTAAGACAATATTCTCGTTTGCCTACGACCGACATGGATGACCTCGCTGTTTGCACCGATAACATTTCACTGTGTCGCTTTCCGAAACCGGCAACCTGGCAGACAGCGACCGAGTGAGCGTTGCATATGGCGCCCGCGATGAGACGGGTCCATGTGGCCGTCTCTTTGTGTTAACTCGCACGCGTGCGTTCATGAAAGCATGAGAACATGAAACAACAAGTATTCGATAGATCGATTCCTCGTATCGGATCGCGTCAAGTATAGTCAGCAATTGATGAACCTCTACATGACGCATGCGGGGCCCGTCTTTGCTTTCACGCGGGGACATGTATAAGTGTGCGTCTGCTGTGGCAAAACGAGCGTTTTCCTGCTTGCCAATACATCTAGAAGTTGATTCTGTGCGGCAACTGCGCACGCGAGCACCAAAACTGGCGTGCTGTGGTCGGTCGCCTAAGTTGTTCTGCAACGACATCTATGACGCATATCCTGAATTTGGGTACACTAACCGAGCGGTTGCGGCTGTACACAACACTCATCCATGAGCGTAATCGCACAGACTATGCACACACGCACGAAAAACTGAAGGTTATATCATCACGTGGCTACAATTTCTCGCCTTCAATTTCACCGCGCTCACGACGTACCACTCACAGTCATGAAGCAAGCGCCTTTGGTGGCATTTGCAGCTAGAAGTGTTACTATTTACTTGTTTGTGGAGGTATCGTTTCTGCCGATTCGTTACTGCAGAAAACTCTTCAGACGTGTAATCTAACTAGCAGTATACTGTCCATTTATTTATCTGCAATATTCGAGAGAAGCAAAATGAACTGCACGAGAGTGCTGCGTGTGCGCCCTTGTTGCCTTCCAGAGTGAAAATTTCCATGCTGGCGGTGGAACGAAAGAACGTGCGCTAAAGAGGACAAACGCCCGCGAACACGCGCATGGGAGGCGCGATGTTCAGTTGACAAAAAGATCACGCTGACGTCGCTGCACTGTGGAAATGTAGACGAAATGGCGGCGCTTACGCGTTCGCACGCGGTGTTTCCTTAAAAACCCCCGCAAACGCCGCGCATGGGCTTGTGACGCCATGCTCGTTCTTGTAGCCGTTTTTATCAACGCTGCTATCGCGCGGGCCGCACTGTCTTCCAATCACGACCGCCGTACGGCGAGCTCGAAGCAAACTCGTGCGCCAAAGAAGCTCGGGCCATCCTGCATAGCACACCAGGAGAGACAAGTGGCTGTGGAGGAGAAAGTGTTAGTCGTTTGCTTATTTGAAAGTGTGAACGAACTTGCCCAACTAGCTATTTCACTTCAGTTGACAAATCTGTACGGGGGTGCGAAAAAAAAATAAGAGTCCTTATTTATCTAGCCAATCACTCGAGTCAGGTTATCTTATCAGCGCTCTTTTTATATATTTCGAAGTTTTTTTGTAATAAAACTCGATTGAAACTCCCTGCTCATCAATGTCCCTGTTAATTGTTACTTTTCATTGTACACCTTTTAAGATGCTTCACTAAGTAGCACTAACAGCCACCTTGTCTGGTTAGGAATGTGATAAATAAACTACTTGTGAACATGAAGCAACGTGCACGTGTAGATACCTGTAACATGGAAAATTTACGCATACCTTGGAGCCTACACCTAAAAAACGTGAAAAATCATTCATTTACAATAATTCTTGCATAACTACGTCAGTGCAATTTTGAAATGGCAAGTTCCAAAACAGCATGCAACTGAAGAAAAAGCACAGCGAAGGGTTAAGACTTTTAAAAACCTTCTATTGTAGCCTGCACTAATGAAACAAGTCACGTAACCTAAAATAAAGTATCAAATACCCAGGCCTCGATTGCAGGTTTGGTACAAAATGGTGTGACATCCAAATTTGGAGCCTATCATCAATATATTTTCCTTTTCCAAGGAACAAAACACGAAAAATAAATTTAGCTTACAAAGCGTGATAGAAATGCAACGTTTGCACATAAAGAATATTTTTTTCATATAGAGGGAATGCTGCTTCACTTTTGTGTACTTAGTATTCGCCTGGGCCTCTCAGACGTTTCTGTAAGTGGCATATTGTGCGCGAAAGCAACAGGAACATGTACAAAGGACATTTTGTGGTTTGTTTCGGACAGCTCATTTTCTATCCTGATGTGCAGCAATAATACTACACTGGCATTGTTCAGGCTGGGAGCAAAAATGGCACATGCTTAGGAACATTTTCCAGTGATTACAGGTGCCAGTGTACGTGAAGCAGTACGTAGAATTACATAAACTAGCCAGCAATTGCTTTAATTATCTCCTTTCATAACCACCAGTTCTCGCAGCACTAACTTAATAAGGGCACTCTCACTGCATGACAGAAGTCAACTGCACTTGACATACCACTTTAAGGCGTATCTTTCATGCTTACTGTGATCCCACGCTTTGTTTACGTTCAGTAGCAGGGTACACTGCATGCACTCATACTTGTAAAATGAATCCACACACTCTGCTTGGATTCCTGAGAATATTTCTGATATGGAGACTCTAATTTTTTTAAATGACTAGTGCTTCTTTATCAACTTGTTGACAAGACATATCTCTTTGATAGGGGGCACTGATGTTGCATGATATCTGTGCACGGTGTATGTCAAGACGTCTTCTTTTCATTAGGTCAGGATAGTTCAAGTTAGCATCAAACTAGAAGTGTAAAGCATGCTAGGAGAACCTTGGCAGTTGCGCCTATTAAATCATCATTACGGCTGATGAGCCGGCAGACTCACTGAAGTCTGTAGCGAAATCGATGAATCGTGAGCTGTCAATGTGTAATCATGATTTCTTAGGCTACTTCCCCAGAAAATCTGTCGATAAATTCACACCATGTCCTTCCCATAGGCATACACAGGGACCCACGGAACAAGAGAAGGGGAATTGACTAAGGGGCTCGTCTCTTTGTTTGACACAATCTAATAAAACCAGCTGATGTTGAAGCTAAGCAAAAGCGCAGGGAACAGTAATTGTACTTTTTAATTTTACTGCTCCATTTTGACATTACGGGAAATTTATCAAAATGGATACACGAAGAGCTTATTGCTCGTGGGGCCCATTGATGACAAGTGGTTGTAACTTTGAACTATGTATGGCATCCAAACCTCAACCTCCAAACTGTGTAGGTACTCGAACACAAACCTTCCGTGTAGATATGGTATAGAAACCTCGACCATTGAAGTTTATACGTAATCGAACACCAACCCTTTTATGCATGACAGCTATCAAACCCTCCACATATTCGATGCATATAAGGACTCACACCCAAAAATACCAATCTTTAGGGCATCGAACTGATGGTCAGTCATGATTAAGCAAAGATAATGCAGGGGTCAAACAGTCGTCAAGCGATCGTCCGTGCTAGACAACAGAGATGCGCATGTGTCACTGTGCATACATTGACAATTCCACAAAAGAAAGTTTGTGCCATTTTTTTTCTTCGGCACTGCCCAACAACTTCACAGTTTCCTAAATAGGACGATGACCTTGCAGCAGGCTCGGCTCCAAGTTGAATACTTAGAATGAGGTCAGGGCGACGTGCAAGGTGCCATTCTCTCAATCGCCACTTTCTTGTCAGCGATGTAAGTGCACACTAGAGCAATTACACATTGTAACTTAGTACGTGGCTCCAAGTGTTACACTTTCAAGAAAACATGAGTACGCCATTTGACTCTGAAACTTAAAAGAACATCCGAAAAGACTCGACTAATTCGCTCAGCAGGAGAATTCATGATGATGGCTTCTTTGGAGGGAGGCTGTAGAGTGCCTCATCATTTGTTAATTACCGGTATAGTGGTGATACCAGCAAGAGGAAATATTACTGTGACGTTCTCCATCATACCCACAGAACGTGCACAGATCAAAACAAAGCTAGGCCTACCTAGATTACCCGTTTTATTTATAAAGGACAGTGCATGTTCTAATACCGCATGCCAATCGAGCTACTGCACTTTACAAGGAACCTCAGATAGGCGGAAGTGCAGCATCTGTCATGCAATCTTTCCTCACTCTAAAAGCAGAGTACTTGGACAAGTGCATCAATTTAAAAGGAGGAGTGCCCGGGGGGGGGATACTTTCAGAAATAAAAATGATTTCTTTCATACCAACATGTTTCATGATTGTAAAAAAATGCAGGTTGCACCACTCTCTAATGTGAGTTGATGTCATATCAATGCACCTTTTTTTTAATATATGTATCAGAGTTCAGCCTATGCTTTCCTTTGGCACTGCATCCTGATGGGGGGATATTCTGACTCGACAATATAGCAATTAACGCAACATGCGATAATATTTGCTGCTTTTGTGGTGGCACATTTATTTCCGCCTATTGGGTAAATTGAGGTAATATGAAATTATGACAAGAAGAAATTTTCACTTGTATGCAAGCCCAGGTATCATGTATACCTGTTACTGGTTGTGAATACAAGCTTAAGAAACT
The DNA here is from genome assembly GCF_013339695.2 of Rhipicephalus sanguineus. NCBI lineage: Eukaryota > Metazoa > Arthropoda > Arachnida > Ixodida > Ixodidae > Rhipicephalus > Rhipicephalus sanguineus. The sequence goes on from NW_023614707.1 coordinate 57,118, forward strand.
AAGCAATTGCCTGTTTTGGTGCACAACATTGCAACTGCAGTGCCGTTCAATCAGTAGGTTGAAATCTATGTTATTAGCGAATAAATCACGCAGGCTCTGTAGGCTTTATAGTTTTTCTTTTTTGCGATCTGACGGGCACCGAAGACGCCCGGCAAGGGTGGGGGTAATACGGGACACGGATGCATAGATTCCCCCAACTCCATCGAAGTTGGGGGAATCTCTGCACGAGGGTCCTTGCCCGCCTAGGCTGTCGCCGTGCGCGCACGCGCTCGCTTGCTTACGTGAAACCAGCTCGTGCTGTCGGCCGATATGCCCTGCTCGAGTTGAAACATCAGTCTGCACGATTGCAGTACAAGATGTTTCAGTGTATGTTTTGTAGATTGTATCTCGAGCGACTCGAGATACAGGCGCGACTGCCAGATTCTTTCCTTCTCGATGATACTCACGTTTGTCCTGTCAATGGTGTGATCAGGCATAGCTGCATGCTCGGCCAGTGCATTAGAACGCTATTTTCTCCTTTTCGACATCGTTCTGATGCCTGCGCATGCGCTGTCTGAAGTTGGCGGTTTCCCCGATATAAACACTTTCGCAATCCGCACAAGGGATTTTGTATACAACACCAGGAAAGGCTTCCTTCGGTAGCTTGTCCTTCCCACTTACAAGTGCTTGCCTTAACTTGAGTACAGGCACGTGGGTGACGTGGGGAACAGGCACGTGAACGACGGAAACCCGACCGTCGGGTTTCCGTCGAACTCTCGATTTCATATTGCTTAGGAGAGGCGCCCTTAATCAGGGATGCATTGAGCTCCCGCGCGGGCCGTGTCCTGGGCCCCTCGATCGCGACCAGCCTTAGCCGATGCTTGAGGTTGCAGCTGGCCAAGGCTCACTGGCTTGGTAAAGGTTGGGGGTTTTAGTGGGGATGAGTGACGCAGATTCCCCGTAGGTATATCACGTTAGTTTCGTATTGTGTGTTAGGCGCCTGCAGTGTGGACACGTGCGTCCTCTCGGCTTCTTGTACGAAAGGGGAATACTACGACGTTTTTTTTTCCTGTAATATGAACAACTAATGACACAGACAGGCAATTAGTACATTTCAACGCGTTCCGACGTTATTGTTTTAAGCACGCTACACGAATGAACTTGCTGTCATTACATTGTTTCGTGGCCGTGAAGCGATCATAACTTGCCGAACCGTTTTTGAAAATTCACTGCACCATTTGGCCTTCCGCGGCCGTCTATGCACTGTGGCGCACGTTTATGTTCAATATGTTCGGTGTTCACAGTCGCTCTGCCCACAGCCCGCGTACATTTCAACGTGTTTTCACGTTACTGTTTGAAGCACACATCACGAATGGTGTTTGCTCTGAAGCTGACCAAACCCAAGAGGCAATCAAAAGGGACATGTGGCCGTTACGTACAGTGTGCCACCAAATAAATGCATGGTATGGGGTCTGGTATTTTTTAGTTTTCAGCATTCGTAGTTATTTGAAGTTAATGTTCACACGCAAAACGTTTCAGCACCACCTTACACAACGTGTCGCGCTACCCATGATCGCGACGGCTGTGCCTAAAATGTTTGTTGATTGATCTCTTTGCGCTAATCAGCATTAATGATTCAGAAAACAAAAAGAAAGAACACAAGGAAGAGCGCGGGGCTGAGCGGGTTTATTTAGGGTGCCTCCTTTCATGCACATATAATACGGTACAGCCTTTTGAAAGTAGTATATCACTTTCTTCAGTTTTTCTTCTTCTTTTTTTGGAGGGGGGGGGGGTTATATAATGTAAAAGCTCCTGTTTCAAACAACAGTTATCTCGGAGTTTTGTGTCCCAATCTCGAAGGCTACGCTTTTACGTACTGGAAACACAAGTGACTGCTCCGACCTCTTGAAGTTGTAGACAGATAGTATCCGTATCCGTCGCTTTCGTGTTGCGGGCGGTTAGAGCGCATCGTGGGCTCCTATGAAATCTCGTGTCGTGCTGTCGCAATGACTGCTTTCGTAGAATGTTAGATTAATTCGACCACTGCGGTTGTGGACCATATCCACTGTGCAAGACTTCTATCCGGTAAACCCGACCGTCCCGTACGAGCTGTGGTGGAACGGCGATGACGACACTTGGGATGGATACCAGAACAACCAGAGTTCTGCGCCTAGCTGATAAGTTTTGCTCATTCCTCTTAAAGCACGGTCAAAAGCACGGCTTCTAATTTGTCTCGCTAATTATCATCTGAGCGGGCACGGGCGTTATGCTACAAGAGTATGTTCAGCATAGCGTCAAAATGATATAGTTCATTTCGGGTGTAACATGATGGAATTTGGATCGAGACCGAGTTTTCTGATTGGGACTGGCGTATTTACGGGAGATGAGGGCGAGGGGGACCGATGCCAGTCGACAAATTTCACCCTGAGTAGAGCTCAGCCGCGATTAATAGTTCCCGTGTCACACCCGTGCTGCATAATTTGTTCCGTGCACCATGCTATTGAACAGGATGAAAATTAAGCACATATGACAAATGCAATATCTACCAACTGGTTTTTTTCGCCATCACACCATCTTCACCGTAATCTGATTTATTCTTGCTTTTTGTTATTCCTGTTTTATCACTTGCTTTTGAATATCTTCATGACATTTTTTTCAACTGTGAGTATTACCATTATATTATGTAGCGATCTTATTGCTATTGGTAATCAAACTTGTTCATTATTGCTTACACGTCCGTACAGTCTCGCTGTTTTTCTGTAATTACCCCATCCATGTAACCATGGGGGTACATAGATGGGGTCCCTGTCAGTTTTTCTGAAACTGTGGGACCTCCTGGTGTAATATGCTAACCATGTAACTCAACTGAAATATTTATTAAACTCAGACTTAAAAAAATAAAAGA
>NW_023614708.1:0-28202 GCF_013339695.2 Rhipicephalus sanguineus
AAATAATCTGGCAAGCTTCTGCTCAAATCATCACGCCGCCCTGTGTGTGTGACAGATTAAAAACCAAAGTTGCTACCTTCTAGCGCTTTTTTTCCATATTCACATGTACAGCATGAATAATAGCGGGGACAAAGGACATCCCTGTCTCAGCCCCTTGCTAGTCTTAACGTTCTCTTTGCTACTCATTCCTTCCCCCGAGATCGAGCGGAGTCGCCACCTAGCGGCAACTGACTGATCCACGCCTAGTGTGGATGGCTCCCTGCGTCGTCTGCTAGCCGCGTCATGTTTGCATGCGCGTGTACGTTATGCACGTCCTCAAAGGGCGGTTTATCCGTTGTGTTAACACAACCTTAACTGCTTGTACTTATACCTGTCACGATGTACAGAAGCATTTAGCCTTGCTAGGCTGCATATGCACTGTAATAAGATCAGAAAATGCAGTTGTCGAGAGTGCTGTGAGTGGTCTTCGTACCCCTCGTTTGCTAGAATCATTTCAGCGTGAGTGTCGCTTTGTGGTTCAAGCACATTGCAATATGCACTTGGCGTTGTCCTAAACATGAGGAATACTAATATCGTATGAATGCAGCGTTTTAGCGACTCAGCGGTAAAGAAAAACAAAGCTCTAAGCCATTCACTTGCGCTTCACACTTGTTGTTAGGCGTATAATTGCGCGACTGTCGTTTATCGGCTAGGCGACGAGCTTTAGTTATGCTTAAGATGTCCTTTCATTGTACGGTCCTGTTCCCGTACAGAGAGAAATATTTCTGTCAGTCGAGGTCTGACACTTCGGTATTTAAATTGTCCCCAAATGGAACAGCAAAATGGAATGAGACGGACGTGATAAAACTGAGTTGCCGGGCGGTATTTTAAGGGCGAAATTTATACAAAAATATTCGTGTGCTTTGATTTAGGATCGCGTTAAAGAACCCAGATGGTCAAAATTTATCCTGACGGCGCGTACCTTACAATCATGGTAACTTCGCGCAAAAACTCGTTTTTAAACATTATTTCGAGCTTTTGTGTGGCGTTGTTATAGTAGACTGATGGAAGGCAGCGGACATTGTTCGCTTGAAGAAAACACATTTTTGTCCTATAAAATAACAGGACCTTTGTTATTTTCATCACTGTCATGCAGGTAATCAATCGAAGAAAGTTGTGCGCTGCACTGTTACCTTTTCATACTTCCATTGGAATAAAAGCAAGCGAATACGTGTGAAACATCTTCATAGTGCTAAAGTGCTGTCAGCCACGTATACTGTTGCTTTTCTGACTGAATTTCTTATCAACTGTCATAGGCAACTAAATAAGAAAAAAAATCGTATTCGTGCGCACAGTGCACAAAAGATGAGCATTGCGCAGTAGGCGGAACACAAGTTCAACACGCACAAATGAAACAAGGAAAAACGTCATATAGTGCGAAAACGCAGGCTGTCGTCGAGGGAGAGCATCTGTTTATTGGCAAATTGCGCTTCTTTCGAAAGTAATACTAATGGTCGCAGGCTTCGGGCATTAATACGACAACGGAGAACGTGCATATGACCAGCAGGAACGCGTTTTATTCGCCGACAATCGGCTCAAACCGCTCATAGCAAAACGCCACTGTGTACACTTTTATACGCGCCGCCGACCGCCCATCCACACTAACGCGGCGCTGCCACCTGTAGCCCGATCTCGGTGCGTTATTCTTGAGGCAGAGAGGCTGCCCAGGAATTAATTGTATTGCCCAGCTCGGTTGTAGTTCGGCTTTGCTGGTTGTGTCGGCAGCGAAGTAATCGTCAGCGTGCTGTACTTCCTTTTGCTTTGCTACGACGACCGTGCTCTAGCAATAGATGGTTTTAGTTTGTCCGCAAACTTTGCGCTTCGTGAGAGGCCGGATATGTGGTACCATCTGGCAGGGCTGAGGTGAACCAGGCGAGCATATTATTGTCATTGCAGAAACCTGGTGCATTTTACTTCTCTGCTGGTGTAAATTCGTGGCAGCGGCCGAACATCGAATGGGTTGCCTTTTACAGCTGAGCTGTCATGGTCGAGGTTTGCCTTGTGTCGTGGATAGAAAACTATCATCATGAACCGGCACGCGCTCTCTTCGTTCTCTTATTCATCGCTTTCCTCTTCTTCCTCTTCTGCTTCGCTCCCTGAAGCGTGCGCCAATGTTTCCGGCGAGGGATGCAATAACTCTGATGGGCGAAACGACGAGTACACAGAGAGAGAGAAAGAATTATTGGCGAAAAAAATTCTTGCCGAAGCGAGATTAGAACCCGCGTACCCACGATCCGAAGGCGAAGCGTTCTAACCACTCGGATATCCAGGCACGCTGGCAGAGCATAGCATATCCTTGTATAGCATAGTATAACAAGGGGGTGGCAAAGGGAAGTGAGGGTGAGAAGGACAGATTTGAGGAAGAGGAGAGGTCAGAACGAGTATATATAGAGAGAGATAGAAAGAAAGAGAAAGAGAAGGCGAGAAACCAACTACAGAGAGAGAGATCGAGAAACAGTGACATAGAAAGAAAGAAAGAAAGAAAGAAAGAAAGAAAGAAAGAAAGAAAGAAAGAAAGAAAGAAAGAAAGAAAGAAAGAAAGAAAGAAAGAAAGAAAGAAAGAAAGAAAGAAAGAAAGAAAGAAAGAAAGAAAGGCAGAGAAGGAGACATAAAGGAACAGGCACAAAACTATCATCTATCGTCTATCATCTAAGAAAACTATCATCTTCGTGAACCGGCAGGCTGATTGAAATGATTTTAAAGGGGCCCTGCAGCACTTTTCCAAGTAATGATCAAATGACCCCACTATCAGAGTGTATTGCCTCACGAATCGACTGCCGCAAATTTTTTTCGAATCCGTCATGTACGAGCGGAGTTCCGTGTTCGTTATATAGAGGCTCAACTGTATTCAATCCTCATTGCTATCAGAAGAAGAAAAGAAACTGCACTCTAAAAAGTTTTCGAGAGCAACTGCGCAGTTCATCCGAAAAAGGGCGCTTTACTCCCTCGAAGGACGAACTGCAGAAGCATGCGTGCCGTGCGCAAAGTTCGGAGGGTAACTGCTTGGTCCTTCGTCAAAATGAGAGGAACGGGAGGACGAATGGCAACACTTACTCCCGCATGCCTCGAGAAAGAGAGGGAGGGACGCGGGGGTGAGGGGGTGAGCGGGTAGATCTCCTTTCACTACTGAGCATATTTTCACGTTAAGTGCATTGCGAAGTGTCAGTTCCTGGAAAATGTATATTAGTGGCCGTAACAATGCTCGTTCGTTTCTTGTAAGCAATAAGTGGATGAATAAATAACTAAAATAAAATTGTTAAGAGAGATGACAGGATGACCTTTATAGAACGGTAAAGGTAGGCCCTGTGCTGTGGGGCGCGTTGTGCATTCACATTTCTGTCTCACGACTTGCTGGTATTTGCTCATAACATAGAGCTTCCTGTAATACTTACTCTATGAAACTCTATGGTGTCTATGGCTCGTCAGTCAAAAGTAGTGCTGCGTTTGAGAACATCGCAAAGAAGGAAATTTCTTGTTTGTCTGGTGATATCGCATTAATGTAAACTTTACTTAAAAAAAAAAACGCAGAGGTTCCTTTCATTTTTGTAAAAAGACCAAAAAGCAGTAGATTCCGTCGCCTTTTCACTGAATCAGCAGAAATTACAAACATCAGTAGAGCTACTGATAAATCAGCGGTCATGGCAGCGAGGACCGCACGTGGATGCGTTCCGTGTGGCGCGGACAGTTTGTTTCGGAGTGCTGGGAAGCCACGCGTCTAGCATACGGCCCCCGCGACCGTGGCCTTGGAACATTGAAAGCGCGCCTGACTGAAACCGCTACTGTTCTCCCCTTCGAAGTGGGCCATAAAACGGGGGACACGTGTGCAAAAGCGGCACTTGCCCCCCTCAAGCCACACCGGCACTTGCCCCCCCACCCCAAGCTATGCCAGCTCTCTCTCTCTCTCTCCCCTCCTCCCCCAGACGCGATGTAACACGGGTTTGCACCCCCCAAGGCAAAATCCTGTTGACGCCCATGAAAAAGGGCGCTTTACTCCCTCGAAGGATGAACGGCAGAAGCACGGCAAATCCTGTTGACGCCCATGCCAGTGTCGGTGGTTGTTTTTGTGTGCGTGTGTTTGTGGTGCAAGGAGGAGAATCCAGGCCCAGCGTACCGGGAAAACATCAGTCGCCAGCGAACCTTTTGAGCTGCGTGGACGTTTCCTATTTTGGTGTATCAGTAAATAAGTTCGTTTTGTTTTAATCACTGGCTTCGTTTCACTTTTGGGTGTTTCAGGACTAGAGCAATCGAGTCGTAGAGACACTACACCGTGTATGTGTGAGCGAATGCATGTACCGCGGCAGGCTTGAGAACTGTTCTTTGTCTTGCGCCGTTGTCGCCCAATGTCATCGAAGTGCCTCGTTACATACGGCGACAGAAATGCCGTCGTCACTTTCGACGAGCCGTGGACGGGGCGGGATTCAATGGAACATATAAAGGAGTTGGACATGTTCTCTGAAGTTGACGTCTCCACCATCGGTTTAACGGTGAGTGCTTGATCTTCATGTTGTAGCGGTTACAGCAGCGTTTGTCATCGATTACTGCAGCGTTGGGTTACATTTTTGAGCTTCGTCCGTACTCTATAAAAATCCGGCAGCGCTAAATTTTACGTTATTGCCAAATTTGGTCCCATCTAAGCCTTGATGACAACATTGTTGCACCGAATTTAGCCCTCACTTCTTTCATCATAGAAAACGTGGAAGGTATTGCTGGTTTTTTTGTTGTTGTTGTTGTTGTTGTTGCTTGTTCATCCTTGTTAGGAACTGGTTTGTTCATTTTACCTGAGTGTGGAAGATGCATGCGCACGGTGTAATTCATGTACATGTGATAGCTTTCAGTGACAATGTAGTTTGCATACCTGATGATTTTGATTGGCGGTTTGATTGGAATGGCGTGCTCGGCTTGATGCGCTGTAAAAACGAGCGGTTGGTGCAATAAAGATGTCAGTTGTAAGTTCAGCGCTCGTACAGTGTATTGTGTTCCTGCGTCCTCGTCCTTTTTTGCGCTGTTTTTCCCCAGCTAAGCATGTACCAACTCGCCCAAATCGAAGTCTTGCTCGTAGTCAGTTTCTTTATAAAACAGGCCTCTCAAATGGATAAGCCTTTTTGCTCAGTTGCTAGTTGCAACTTCAATAGATAAGCCCCGCCACGGTGGTATAGTGGTTATGGATGGCACTCAACTGCTGACCCTGTCATTCGATCTCGCGACCTTCGGGTCGCGGGATAGAATCTTGACTGCAGCGGCTGCATTTTCGATGGAGGCGAAAATGTTTGAGGCCCGTGCACTTAGATTTAGGTGCACGTTAAACCCCAGGTGGTCGAAATTTCCGGAGCCCTCCACTACGGTGTCTCTCATAATCATATCGTGGTTTTGGGACGTTAAACCCCAGATATTATTATTGGGTCATTCCATCCCAAGTGTCCCAGACGTGGCGCTCGCACATCGCAGATTTTGCTGATAAAATTTGTGCCTTTTTCCTGTGCCACATAGAGTATTGTGGCAAAACATTTTTGCTCGATAAAAATTTTGACGATCATGGCGCCCTCTCGAAGTTCGCTTGTATTTGTTAAACCGCGCCTAATAGAAAAATGTATATAAAATCTATTTTTCTGTGTTCAGCTTTGAAACCACGCTGGCGCTATCCCAGAGGTTCTGTTTAGATGTCCTATTCACTAATTCCGAAATTTTTGTGTTTCACTACCAGCTACGTATCTTCAAAACTACAAAACTCTTCAATGTTCGTGATTTTTTCTTGTGCTATCTCGAACTCCCTCTAACCAATCTTAATAGTAGTATGATTTTCAGGAAAGTGTGTTATAGTACAAAAATGTTTAGGGGTAAAAGAGACTTCAAATCTTCCCGAAAAAAATTGTGAACTTATGCGATTTGTCGCATGTTTGACCGTATTTTTCATACTGATGCGGTCCAAGTAAAAATACTCGTCATGCGGCGTTTGATAGAAGACTTGTCGTTAAGTAATGAAGAAAGTCTAATGAAATCATTTTTGTTTTAAGGAAGAAAATAATTTTTGAATTTGGCGCTCCATAAGTGCCCAGCATTCTTTTTGTTGCCACTTCGCCGCAAAGCACGTGGTCGCCCTTGCAGCTAAAACTCGTCACAGTCAGCGGCAAGATGCGACATGTATGTCAGTGGCTCGTGAGTGCTCGAAAGTCTTGTCGCGTTGATCTCAGGGTGACGAGTAATCAATTCGCGTTACAATGTGAGCTTGGCGGGCCCAATGGGAAGTATGGACGCCCGAGAGCAGCCTATATGGCGTCGTTGGCACAATGTGCTAGATGCCGTCTGCACAACACGTATACCCCGAAAAAACGTGTATACAATGTGCATTATTTCTTTCAGTATGTGTATGCTAGTTGTGCAGACGGCCTCTAGCACATTGTGCCAACGACGCCATAGGCTGCTCTCGGGCGTCCATACTTCCCATTGGGCCCGCCAAGCAAGCTCACATTGTAACGCGAATTGATTACTCGTCGCCCTGAGATCAACGCGACAAGACTTTCGAGCACTCACGAGCCACTGACATACATCTCGCATCTTGCCGGGCGACCACGTGCTTTGCGGCGAAGTGGCAACAAAATGAAATGCAGGCCGCGTTCGGAGGGCCAAATTCAAAAATTATTTTCTTCCTTAAAACAAAAAAATTATTTCATTAGACTTTCCTCATTACTTAACGACGAAGTCTTCTATCAAACGCCGCATGACGAGGATTTTTACTTGGACCGCATCAGTATGAAAAATACGGTCAAACATGCGACAAATCGCTTATTTTCTCTAACTTCACAATTTTTTTCGGGAATATTTGAAGTCAATTTTACCCCTAAACATTTATTCAATCATCAATTATTCAATCATCTTTTGCAATTTACAGCCATCTGTAAGGTCACATAGTTCTAAAATGTTTTTTGTGCGAGGTGTTGGCAAAATTAAGGCCACCAAGACCAGAGACGGCATGGTCTTCTCGCACTCTGTTTACTTGCAAGTCATTGCTGTAGTCATGCTAGCATGCTGTGCATGCTCGGCTCTTTTATGCCTCCAATGGAATCGCTTACAATAATGTTTTCGTCGATAATGCAGCTCTTAACTCCACAATTCTGTCGATTGATGAGATCATGGCCGAGTGTGCCAATGCGTGCAGTGGTGGTGAAGTTTGGGAGAAAGGGCTGTGTTTTTGGTCTTTCACTGTTGCGAGACATGCGGCCATTTACAAGCCACACCAACCTGGCACTATGCCGAAAATGCTGAGCAAGTGAGCTGAGAACGTCATTGCTCGTTGCATTACCGCCGGTGCATCCAGCGATAATCTTGTTTATGGATGTGAAAGGATCACGACGGAAGGTCGCTTCAAGATACCGTCTTAGGTGCTGGCCACCCAAAGACACTGGGTTTATTCGGAAAAAATGTACACTCAAGTTATCATGGTAGGAGCCACGTGGCACAATGGGTATCTAATTAGTGCAGGAAAGTAAGTCTCTCAAGTCGATAATTCATTCTAACAGCTCAACTCCCACCTACCGCAACGAATTTGCTCGCATTGTGCTGATCAGATGGAAAAAAGGTACAGGAGCCAACGCTGCACATTTTTTTTTTGTTTTTCATCAATAACCACTGAGATATGATTGTCGATTTCACTACGACTCTCGCTTTTACTTTTTTCCCCATCTCCTGGCTCCTACATTCTTTTTGCACATGGCCTTGAAAAATGTATCAGCAGGGTTCTACTTTATAAAGTATGCTAGCATGACGTGCTGCCTGCAAACAGCAAATACCCCTGTTTGTTTTTTTTTCAGAACCAATTAATTGGCTTCCGTGTAAACGAGACCAGTCTCTAACCTGTGGATAAACCTGTAGCCTTACTGCAAGTGCTTTGACTTGTTAAGAATGTTCTTACCAGTGTCGAACCATGTTTTGCAAATAAGTTGCAATTTCATTTATTTGTCAGTGTGTCGTAAAGCATTAGGTTTTATCTGTTGCTACATGAAGCAGCTGCTGTAATAATGAAGCAACAAGCCTTGTGTTAAAATGTGCCTTTTGTTTTGTAGGACCCCACCAAGACGCATCATGTGCCGACAGTGACATACAATGGAAGCTTGCTGACTTCAAGGGAATTTATTGTGCGCCTGGAGGGCCTTGCTATTAAGGAGACTAGCCTTTTGGCAGCCATTGCCACACAAATCGCGCTATACTGGGCGCTGAACATTGTTTTCAGCAAGAAAGCTCAGCGGACCTTCGATCTCCTGTGTCAAGTTCTGAAAGTTCAGAGCGTCTTGCGGCCGACGTCACTCGTCCGAGTGGCTCTAACCATCTTGAGCCAGTGAACAGCCAGACTGATTTCAATAAAGTATTTTTCTCACAAATAGATCTGGATTTCTGCCCTCTCCTGGAGCATTTGTGTCACTTGGCGCAACCCGATGAAAATCATGTTCCTCAAAACTTTTTTTCATTTGCCGATGGGAGAGCTGGACTGCTGGTTTCTTGAGGAGCACTCAATACAAGCAAACGTTACTCCATCGAGAGGCATTGAGGATGATTAACTGCATGCTGCTCCGATGAGGAATGTTGTGAAAGAGTAACTGTCGCTCCCATGAGGGTATTGAGAGATAATGTCCATTTCTCCCTGCGGGACTAATGGGAAAGAGTAATTGTTACTCCATTTAGGTGTCCAGAAAGAGCAAGCATTGCTCCCGTGGGAGTATTGACAGAGAGCATCCATTCCTCCTTGTAAAGAGAAACCGTGGCTCCCTGGGAGTATTGAAAAAGACTATCTCTTCCTCCCTCGGGAGTATTTGTAAGGAGCAAGTGTCACTCCCATAGGAGTATTGACCAAGAGCATCCGTTCCTCCCTTTAGGAGTTTAGGAAAGGAGCAACGGCTGCTCTTTAGAGGAGTAATTGAAAAGAGTAACTGTCGCTCCCGTGGGAGTATCGAAAAAGACTATTCGTTCCTCCTTTGAGGAGTATCGAGAAAGAGTAACTGTTGCTCCCGTGGGAGTTTTCACAAAGAGCATCCGTTGCTCCAGTCAGTTACTCCCTGAAGGAGCAAGTTCTACGGGGAGTAACGGTTCGTCCCGTCGCAGTTACCCCCAAAAAGGAGTAATGGGTGTGGCAGGTTAGTTACTCCCCTAAAGGAGTAACCTCGACCCCCCATTTCCTCCTTTACTTTTTAGAGTGTGGCGTCTCCTTTCTTCGTTTCTCTCGTTCGCGCAGTGCGCTGATCACATGCGGGGTTACGGAATGCCGAGTTTTACAGGAGCCGTGACCGGCAGCTGCAATTACAGAGTTACTGAATGTGGCTCCTTTAGCTGAGCCATAAACGGTAACTCTAGCAGCGACGCTGTACGTGCGACATCTTATAGGGGTTTATCCAACTAGGTCGCGTATGAAAGAAAAAAGGTTCTGGAAGCGTCCTTGACCCTTAACTTAGGCAGTTGCACTCGCACGTCGGCGTTCGTGGTGCCTTGGTGGTGTATTCCTTGATTTCATCTGGTGTTTCGCGCGCTGATGAGGCGGATCACAGAGGCCACGTAGAAAGAAGCGCGTTGTTGAGATCCGCTCCGACAGGTGCCACAGTGATCCCAGCCGCTCACTATCTTTCAATGAACTCATATATTTCAATGAACTCAATCAATTAAGTTTCATTAATTATCCTGACAGTCAACTGGTCATTATCTTAGTAAACTTACGCTCCGATATCATGTGTATGCAACGGAACTCTTAGGGGGCCCTTCACCCCACATTACGCATGTCGTTTTCATCGGCCGTTTGCTTGCTGTGGGTCTTGGTGAGTGCTTTGGCACCAGTGAAATCGGCGAGAAAAAAAAGCGTTTGATATTTTAATTTGTTCCCGAAGTGGGTTTCCGCGCCGACTGCAGCGTCATACATCAACGATTTCTGCTGCAAGAAGCGAGGTATCGCTCAGCCTGCGCTGTTTACTTCGAATGGTTGAAAATGAAGAATATATTACGCACGCTTGCGATGTACTCATTGTGAGGAATTTACAAATTGTGAGATGTTTAGGTACTTGTTAGAGCTACGAAAAAGACACCAATTTTGTGCATCAGTTTCAATTTTTGTGCACCTGTGACACCGGTAGCGCTGTCGAATGGTCTGCAGTAGAGCTACCTAAAGGTAGCATATACAGTAACTCTTCTACAGTGTGCATGCGCGTTCCTCATTCAGCCGCATTCTCTCCGCGTTCCTGCATGACCCTCGTCGCTGTCGTCTTCGTGTGACGTCGGTCTCGGCTTGCTTTTTTGCTCGAAGAACTTTATTGCAAGTGCAATAAGGAGGAAGCCTGAGGTGGCCCGGAGGGGGTCACCCCTCACAATCACTAGGTGGGCTCCTCATTACAGGGGCCCATTGGCAACCGCCGCGACTCGGGTTCGGTCGACCAGAGCCCTTCTGGCTCGCCAGGTCCGTACAGCCGAGTAGGGCTGCCTCCCAGTCATCCCGAGTGGGGTTTGGTTTTTGGGCGAGGTTCTGGGTTGATTGGCATGCCCACACCATGTGGAACTCAATGTTCGTGGGGTAGGCGGCAAAGGCTGGCAGCTCTGTTTATAAAATCTTTCCTATGAAAGCACAAAAAGTAAACAACCGCCCTGTGTTGCTTCACGCATAAAATGCTGCAAAGTTGTTAACAACTGTTCCAAGAGACGACTTCGCATTGGAAAATCACTTTTCGGATGCAGCTGGTTGCTGAAAAGCAGCTTGCAGAATTTGGTTGTCTTTTCTTTTGCAAATTAACATTCGGCAATTGGTTAACGCCTGAAAAAAAAAAACAAGAACAAAAAAGGACTGCCGTTGTCGAATGTGAAAATGTATATACAGATAAAATTGCTAATGAAATCGGCGATATTTGGCTACAAGTCTTGCTCTTTTTTTGCCTTTGGCTACATTTGGGCTTCAATTTGTCTCGCTTTTGGCTATGCCGCCTCGTCCGACCTGGCAACACTGCGCCGACTTTGTTTCTGTTCAGTCCAGTCTCGGAAGACGCATGGGGCGTCCGCGCATCGTCCGTACCCCTGAAGAAGAGGCGGCTCTCGCCCAGCGTCGACGAGAGAGCGCCCGTGAAAGAGCGCGTCGTCGACGGGCCGACCCTGCGGTGCGAGCCGCTGAAGCCGCGGCTCACCGCAAACGCCGAGCAGAACGACCCGAGGTCAGGCTACGTGAAGCTCAACATAAACGCCAGCGTCGAGAAGAAGACCCTGAACTCCGAAAGCGTGAAGCTCAAGCTAAACGCCAGCGAAGAGTTACCGATCCCGAGTTCAGGGAACGCGACGTTCAAGCAAAACGGCAGCGACGGGCGAACGACCCCGACTATCGGGCCAGAGAAGCAGAACGCCGCAAACAGCGTCGGCTCCTCGATGAAGAGCGGCCTAGCGCCAGTGTCGGGTATGATGAAGCGTGGCCTAGCACAAGTGTAGTCTACGATGAGTCACTACCTAGCTCAAGTGCTACCATTACCAGTTTCCTCATAGAAGACACCGACGAAGACAGCAACGGCGAAGAAAATGAGGAGGACTCCAATGCAAACAACGACGGCGGTGAACGCAGTGGTGAATCCAGTGGTGGTGCCGACACTGGTGCACGTGTTGTTAGGGGTGCCGATGGTGACCCGTTCGTGAAATTTCCCCCAGCAACGAACCCATTCCGGCGTCAATTCCTCGAGCTCCTTCGGAGTGTCTTGCACAGTGCGTGACAGACTGATTCGACAACGAAGTGGCTCCGGTTTGGGGAATCCGTTCTGACGCGCACTAAAGCAATGCTTTCAAAGTGCTCAGTGAACACTACCCTGACGTAGAGTCGGTTAAAGTTTGCTCACACTGCAAGTACTCTCTGATTCGAGGAATACTCCCTGCCTTCGTTACTGTGTGCGGGTATGTATACAGTGACCACGAGGCTACGCTTCTTTCTGTCACTGTGCTGGACATCCACTAAACACTCCGTTCTGCACCATACTTAGGCTGTGTCTTTAATCCTTCTCACAAACACTAGTAAAAGTAAGAAACCCTTCGCTGCTGTAAATTAGGGGTAAGCGAAGCTTGACCTGCGTGCAAATGACCTTCCCTTTGTGTAAAACTCGCACGTTATAAAAACACCATCAAATCACAAGAAAAACGCTTTGCAACACAAGGGAAAGTTTCAGCTGGAGCTTTTCACGATAGAGGAAGGGCTCCTCGAAGAAGGAAAGAGAGAAAGAAAGAAAGAAAGAAAGAAAGAAAGAAACAAACAAACAAACAAACAATGATAGAGGGAAAGAAAAGTAGTAGGTATCAGGCGCGCACACGTCAAGCTTTGCTTGCCCCTATTTTGCCGTTAGGGGAAGGGCTCCACAATTTTTAAATGCGAAGCATTTCTTAGCGAACTTCTGCGAGTTTGGGCGTATCTATCTATCTATCTATCTATCTATCTATCTATCTATCTATCTATCTATCTATCTATCTATCTATCTATCTATCTATCTATCTATCTATCTATCTATCTATCTATCTATCTATCTATCTGTCTGTCTGTCTGTCTGTCTGTCTGTCTGTCTGTCTGTCTGTCCGTCCGTCCGTCCGTACGTCTATCTATCTATCTATCTATCTATCTATCTATCTATCTATCTATCTATCTATCTATCTATCTATCTATCTATCTATCTATCTATCTATCTATCTATCTATCTATCTATCTATCTAGCCGCCTATGACTTTGTGCTCTCCTGGCCGTTTCGTTAATCGGATGTATACCAAACTTGGTATGGAATAACATGACCGTATTACGAACATAAATGACAGGTCGTAACACGAAAATCATGACATGCATGTCATGAACAGCATGATTTGCATTCCACGGCCTTGGGGCTCTTGCGGACGTTCCGTTAATTTCATATATACCAAAACTGGTATGACGTGACAAGAGGTCATGGCGAACATAATGACAGGTCCTAACGTGCAAATCATGACACGCATGTCATGTGCGGCATGATTTACATGACATGGTCTCGGGGCGCTCGCGGCCGTTTAAATGGATGGATATATACGAAAACTGGTATGACGAGACATTTCGACATGACGAACATAACTGACACGTGGTAACATGAAAATCATGGCACGCGTGTCATGCACGTCATGATTTACATGCCACGCTCATGACGCACTCGCGGCCGTTTCGCAAAATTGCTATTGCGCGATGTGACTGTATGAAGAACATGAATAACAGGTGGTAACATGAAAATCATGACCATGACATGCATGTCATGTATGTCATGGTTTACATGCCACGCTCATGACGCACTCGCGGCCGTTTCGCTAGGTTGATATACACCAAAATTGGTATTGCGCGACGCGACTGTATGACGAACGTAAATTAGAGGTGGTAACATGAAAATCATGACACGCGTGTCATGCACGACATAATTTACATGCCACGCTCATGACGCACTCGCGGCCGTTTCGCTAGGTTGATATACACCAAAATTGGTATTGCGCGATGTGACTGTATCAAGAACATGAATAACAGGTGGTAACATGGAAACCATGACATGCATGTCATGTATGGCATGATTTACATGCCACGCTCATGGTGGACTCGCGGCCATTTCGCTCGTTTGATATACACCAAAATTGGTATTGTGCGATGTGACTGTATGACGAACATAAATGACAGGTCCTAACATGCGAATTATGTTATGCATGTCATGTACGGTATGATTTACATGACATTGTTATGGTGCGCTTCCGGCCGTTTAGATAACTGGATATATACCAAAATTGGTATGAACATAAATCACCGGTCATGCAGTGTATATGCCAGAATATACGTTTCATTGGCATGGTATATACCACATTGTGCATGCCCGCGTGCATGGCAAACGTGCGATATAGGGTGAACTATAGATGCCATGGCATGAATGATTTCATTCGGCTCAAAAATAAACAAAGCAATGTATGCAGCTCTTTGCTGGCTGCTTCGCATTACATCGATTCCCACAGTGCGTGGGATATGCCAGATTTTTTAAGCTAAGCATGTATGAGTTGCAGAGTTCGGTGGCGGCGGCGGCATCGTACGCCGAAAACCCGGTGCCGACGAGTATACATGGAATGCGTCCCTCGAAGGTGCGCCGGTCACATGCGTACTTGAATGCGCCGTTTTCCAAAAATTGATGCTCTAGCGATCCCGGGCCTGTTGGGGATCAGCCGTCTCTGATGTGGAAATATGATCTTTTGTCGAGTTCACTTGTCATTTCACGTTGCCACATTTCATTGTTGCCTGGATATGAACGCATGACCTCGCGTTCCGGCGCCGGCGCCGGAACGTGACTCATTAGGCACCACGCCAACTGCGTAAGCGGCCACACACCACGCCCACAATCAATCAAAGCCGTTTCGCTTCTACCGAGGATGGCAAGAAAGGCAGAAATAAACGGTGATAGAAAGAAAGAAACAAAGTAATGTAGTAGGTTAGGGCGGCAAGCTTCGCTTGTCTCCACTGTCCCGATAGGGGAAAGGCTCCTTAATTTTTTAATGCCTATATTCTTTTTGAAGGGGTCACGAACCACCCTCCGGGCTTGGAGAGAAAACACTTGCGCTTCTGGGTCACGTCAGGCAGGCAGCAGTAGCTAGTGGAGCCCTGGACTTGGGGCCCCACCCATCGAGCTCATGACCTCTTATCCCAACCCTTATGAATAAAGTTGTACTACTACTACATCCTGCGGATAGCAGACACTATAAACATCTCAGTCATATCTTATACAGTCGCGCGCCTCAAATATAGTTTAGAAGCGGAGTGCGAAGTTGCCATTTTCTCATGCGTGCGCTCTTCATACAGAGGCCCTTCCTCACTCTCTGTGGTGGGCGAGGCGCCTGCTGTTTGACATCAAGCAGCGGGTAGCATGTCATTGGCTAATAACCGACATAAATCAAGAGCGGCGTTTGGATCGGATGCGCTTCTTGCCACGGGGTGCCGCCACGTGCCGGCGCCGCGCTCCATAGTCTACTAACGTTACATAGTGATCCACGCTGGCGCACATGAATCAAACGGGAGAGAGCGGTCGTGTTTCAGCATGCGCGCTCAAAGTCATGACGCGCTGACGTAACTTCTTTCCCCCGTGCCATGGTTTCATGGCGCTCGTCGTGCCGAGAGAAGAGCTCTTATGGTGTGCGTCAAATCGCTGTAACTCCGTTCGTTCTTGACCGATTCGAGAAATTTTTGCCGCAATAGATTCGTGAGGCAATAAACTCCGATACTGAGGTCATTGGAAAATTACTTGGAAAAGTGG
Source organism: Rhipicephalus sanguineus (assembly GCF_013339695.2). NCBI lineage: Eukaryota > Metazoa > Arthropoda > Arachnida > Ixodida > Ixodidae > Rhipicephalus > Rhipicephalus sanguineus. The sequence goes on from NW_023614708.1 coordinate 15,315, forward strand.
TTCAGGGCCCCTTTAAGTGAATCGCCCTTTGTCTCAAGGGAGCTAGGGGCAATTAAAACTTACTCTCCTTCTTCTTCGCTGAACTCTATAGCTGAGCGGTTGCGTTCAAAATTCGTGAAATGCAGACTTTTCGTAAAATGCAGACTGATCAACTAATGATTTTGACTTTGGTGCCAGTGTGACGACCCGTTGAGTGGTAAGCATGGATAAGGACGAAGGCTTGATATGGCGTGCTCCAAAGAGTGCGCCAGTGCGACTTATCGCCGACATGGTGGGGCATGCTTGCGATTCTGTAAACGCACTGCACGCATTTAATGGCCGATAAACGTGCCGTGCGCTGCCGCCTCCTCTTTGTGCGGTACCGCCATGTGCACGCGGTACATGCGCTGTGGTTACACGGAGTGCAGGCCGCTTACAGTAACAAAAGCAGCTGACCATCGCCGCATTGACCGAGCTAGATCTTGGTCTTATAGGGTTCAACCAGCTCCCAGAAAGCAAAAGCCAAGGCCTTGTCCTGAAGGCACCCTATCGCGTGAGCTCGTTCAAGGAGAAGTTGCCGTACGTACCCATTCCGCTAGAGCCCATAGTCGCATGTTGGCGAACATCGCTAGAAGCTGTTCACTATTGCAACTGCTACTTTTCTGACATCAAGGTCGGGATTAACGGCTTTTCAGGCGACGAGAGTGCTACCTTCAGGAAGGCTCAAGCTGTCCTCTCTCTGGATAGCCTGCAAGGAGACCTCGCCTAGCTGTCTGTCAACATCACGTTCCTCGCAAACACTATCAGGAAACTTGAACGCTCTGGAGAAACTCTAATTGCGAACATTGCTGTAATTCTCTATGTACAGCAAAGAATCGCTGCCGTTTCTGAAGAACCAGTAGCCAAAAAGGCACGTGCGAAGTTACAATCGGTCTTGCACAAGAACGAGGGATTTTCTGTCCTTAAAGAAGTTTCAGGAGTCCTTGCTCGTGAGCACTCTAGGATCCCAGTGTCGGATAAGCCATAGAATGTTCTCGAGTACAACTGCACTCCAATAACATCTGTCGACATCGAGCGTTTCTTCTCAGTGACAGGAGGTATAATTTTGAATCTGGAGATGGCGGTAGTTTGCGATTGTTTCCACAATTTTCACAGCGATTGTTAGACGACGTTCCGTGTGCTCTCCAAAACAGATTCCTTGAAACATGTACGCTTGAAATGGGCGGAAGTGTATTCGACAGTGTTGTGACGCCTTGCGTGTACAATTCGGATAATGCCATTGCATATGAGAAACTTGCCACAGTTGCACATAACAGTCCTCATGTAAAAAAATGTTAATTTCTTAGTAAATCGTCATCTCTTTTGCATCTAACAAATGTCTGTTTTTGTTGCGCTTTAATTTAATTGCGTCAGTCAGACATAAAATAGCGATTTCTAAATCAGTATTCCCAGCTTTCAAGATTTCCATTTCATATCTATTTTACTATATGCGACGCTCAGGTAAGCGACAGTGGCAGCTGAGCGTTAATGTAAGCTTGTTGAACTAAGCCAATTGATGCGGCAGTCTCGTGGGACGATTTCACGGCTATCTATATTCAACTGTTGGCGCCTTCGTGCCATCAAGAACAATAATATTTTTTTTCCCTGTCGTAGATACAGGTCGCGCACGTCTTCGCTCGAAATTATTTGCATTTACGTGAAAATTGATTAGGCCTATATTTACGACGTTGGGGGCTTAAAACGTTGTTTTGACTGCCTATTTTTGGCGCCTAAAATGCGCTTTTTTAATGCCTGAGAAGCCGACCTCTAATTATTACTATTATAATCGCGCCAGCCGCAGACTGTGGCACAACATTTCGATTTTTTTTTTTCAGAAAAGACTTGACGCTCTTTAGTGCTTACACGATCGAGCATGTTGCAACGTTGAGTAAGCACAAGCACGAAGTGACCAGGAAACGGTGACGAAGTCGAGAAGCGTTCTCGGTGGGGAACGAGTTTCAAATGTTTCCCGCGCTTTCTCTCGCTCCCTGTCGCCTCGTTGAACGGCCGACAGATGGCGCGACGTTCCCGCGTTCTAGGTCTCGGCGAAATGCGCGCGAAAGATCGCTCGCGCTTGAAAGTCGCCGTGGATCCACTGTGCGGTGGTGTTTGTAGAAAGGGATCGGCGTAGTATAAAGCGAACTGTCGTATTTTTGTTTATTTGGTTGTTTGCTTTGACCTTTTGTCTTCTTCTTTTGTCCTAAAAGTGCTCTAGTAGCAAAGTTTTCGAATCGAACGCCGTGTAATTTCTTCCTAAGAAAGGCTAAATACGAAATAATAACATTAACATTAAAGGAACATCAATCAACATCAGGTCCGTAGCCGGCGGGAGGGTCTTGCCCCCCTCCCCCTCCGAAATTTTTGTGGAGGGGGGTGTCTTACCGGAAATAAATAATAAAAGTAGGTGTCTTTCTTTTCTCAAATAGTCAAGCTTTTCAGCAAGTGCCCCCCCCCCCCCCCCTGAAAAAAAAATTCCTGGCTTCGGGCCTGATCAACATTATACGGCAAAATTAATGCCGTTTAAGACAGGACCTAATACCGTAAACTTGGCAACTTTTTAGTTTTAATACGTAAAGGTTGTTGAAACTGGCGCGTCCTGACACGTAGTTGTTCCGCAGTGCGTTTCAATGATGACGTTTACAACGCCAGATCACTTGTCCATGCATCTTTATTCCTGAATTATAGTATTGTGATATCTGTCTCTCTTGTCTTATGCTTTTTAATGCTGCTCACTCTTCGGTTTCTAACTCTTCCTATTTTTCTTTTAAGTACCTCCTTAACAGGTCCCCTTGACGGTTTAACAATGGGACTGTCTCCTGTACTTCCAACGCTTTCTCGCAAATAATATTGTATGACACTACCCTTAGTGAAGTTCAAGCTTATAAAGCGCAGTTACAGCACGTCACCAGATGTTTAAGGAAACGATGTCTACTTACTACGGCATCATACATCGGTAATAGTAAAACCGACGCAAAGACAGGTGGCGAATACGTGAATACCCAAATACGTGAATGCTTCTTTGTAGGGTGCATATGATAAAAAATTGAAGGCGACCCTAATACTTGACTTAGTTAGTGGCACTCGCACCTCGGCTTTCGTGTGCCCTGGCGTATTCTTTGGGTCAACTTCGTGTATCGTCGCACTGCCGAAAGCGGATCTCGGAGGCCACCTAGAAAGAAGCGTGTGGTTGAGATCTGCTCCACCAAGTGCCGCAACGATCCCAGCTTCTCACAAGAAAACCGTCTGCTCTTTCATTGAACTCACTCAATTAATTGTCATTAATCATTCTGACAGTTACTTGGCCCTTATCTTCAGTAATCTTATGATCCAATATAACTCTTAGCTTGAACCAGAACTGCTGATTTCGTACCAGTTAAATTTTTTAAAACACATTTTCTGAAAACCGGAAGTAAGGGCTCGACCGGAAATGCATGGAAGAGAAACAAGAGTGTCACTCGTTGTCCGTGCCACTAAAGAGACCAGAGTTCTGTCTAAGTTGTGAAGACAACTCACACGCTGCCCGAAGGCGCGACATAATTTTTAACTTATTAGAACTTACTGGACAGAGCAACTGGTGCCTGTCTACAGCTGCAACCGCGGCTTCCCTAAGCCCTGTTGAGCACCAAGGGCCTTACTGTGGAAGGGCAATTGACCAATACGAGCGAGATGGTTTTACAGCAGAGCTGTTAAGGTCGAGGTTGGCAGTGTGTCGTAGATAGAAAACTGTCATCATCGTGAACCGGCACGCGCCATCTTCGTCCTCTTCTTCATCGCCTTCCTCTTCTGCTTCGCTACCAGAAGACGTGCGCCGATTTGACCGGCGAGGGACCGGCGAGGGATGCGATAACTCTGATGGACGAGAGAATAAGTACACAGAGAGAGAGAGAGAGAAAGAAATCGAAAGAAGGAGAAAGAAAGCATTTCCTGGCGAAAAACAAAATTTTCCCCGAGGCGAGATTCGAACTCGCGTACCCACGACTCAAAGTCGAATGTCCCATCCACTCGGCTATCCAGGCACGCTGGCAGAGCAGAGCATTGCCTTGTATAGTATAGTACAGCGAGGTGGTGGGAAAGGGAAGTGAGGGTGAGGAGGAGAGATGTGGTGGTTAGGAGGAGGGAAAGGGGGAGGGCAGAACGAGAGATAGAAACAGAGAAATAGACAGAAAAAAAGCGAAGAAACAGGGAAAAAGATAAAAGGCGAGAGGCCGACTACAGAGAGAGAGAAACGAAGACATAGAAAGAATGAAAAAGAGAAATAAAGGGAAGAAAGAGATAAAAAAGACAGACAGACAGAGAAAGAGATAGAAAGCAACATGCACAAAAAACATTATATATAAAAAAGAAAGCATAGCCATGTATAGTGCATACAGTACAGCAAGATAGTTTGCCGTGTGGCTTAGAGACCTATCCTCTTCGTGAACCGGCACGCGCTCTCTTCATTATCTTCTTCATCCAAGTTCCTCTTCTACTTCGCTCCCAGAACACGTGCGCCAGCTCCGCTCTGACCTGCAGCATTGCGCGACTTTGTGCAAGCCGCGTTAATTTTTCTCTTTAGAGTAATTTCAAGATGCACAATGACTCTCATCAATATTTGTACAACAGAGGTTGCTAGAATAACAGAGAGCATAGCTAGTTGGTAAGTATTCATTCTAAAGAAAGACAGGGCGTGCAAACACGGTCACAAGAAAGAAGTCGCGACACCACAAACGCCGACTAACAACTGAAGAGACGCACAACGGCGGAAAAGAAAGAAGGCACGAAAACTTATCTGCGCATGCCCTTCCAATAGACGAACCTATCAACCCGTCTGCAAACCTATCAATCCGTTCAAGCGTTTCTAGCGTCGTCACTTCTTTCTTGTGTACGTGTGTGCACTCCCTGTCTTTTTTTTTTCTTTTTTTTAGAGTGAGAGATAGCTAACCTAATCCAACCCAACCCATTCTAGCGCAGTCCGAACCACCTAGTCAAACCTAACTGACGTGCAGAGATGGCAAAATTACTCCTAAAATTAATGAAGTTACATAACTAATCACCTTTAAAATTTCTTTAATGTAATTAAATTACGTCACATATTACAGCTCGCCGACAGCAATGACGTTACATGAATATTACTTTCGAAAAGAGAAGAGAGTACTTTGAAATTTCGTCAACAAAATTTATTCAAGCAATTAACGTTATTCAAGACTTCGACTTCGGATGCTACACGGCTTTTCTGTGGGGCTGCCTCATTCCCACGCTTGAGGTTTGGCGCACACATTGACTTGCCTGCGCGATTACTCTTTCTTTATTTGGTTAGGTTTAGATGCCATGAGGCAAGCGGACATACTGCGTCTTATTCTCAAGTAATTAAGAAAGTAATCGCTACTTTTCTTGAAATTACTTGCTTGAGGTAATTAAGCACCAGCCCACAAAAGTCATTCATTGCATTACACACTACTGCAAAATTACTGCCAAATCTGACAGAGATGTAGCCTGAGCGAATTTTCCCCCCGCCCGCCGTCGCAGCTTTTGCAGGTAAAGTGTTGCGCTGCTGAGTTCAAGGGCGCGGTTTTTATTTCCGCATTTCTACTTGGACGACACCCGCATGCTTCGATATAGATTTTGATGCACGTTCAAAAAACTCGGGTGTTCAAAATTTATTCGAAGTCTCCGTTACTACTGCTGCATGCATTTCTCCAGATTATGGATCACTTAGATTTATCCACGGTTGTTTCATAAACTGTTTCTGACAGTCTTGTGTCGCGATAATTGACTAGATACTTTGACGTGAAACATCTGCAAAGTAGCCTGTCGCGGTACAGCTTCAAATTTTAGACCCGTAAGGGTGTTCTGGTGTCCCACGCAGCACCCTCACTTTTACAGTTATGTATTATTTAATCACAAACAACAGCTAACTCTGGCTACATAACTGCGTGAAGATATTCGGAGGTCCCCTATTACGGTGTGCCTTCTTGTCGGCTATCGGCTAATTCCAAGTTTTCTTTCGTGAAATAGCAGATTTCCCTTTATTTGTTAAAAAAAAAACAGCGAACTTTAGCGGAAAAACATGCTAGAAGTTGGATTTTTGATTCACTGGTGTTACATTCTCCGTCGTAAATTTTCGTTTAGGCGGTTTACCTGAAAATATGAAAGGTTCTGTGTTTCCTTCGCAAAAGGATGCTGGCATGAGCGATATATCTTACAAAGATTGATATGATTAACTTTGATTTTAGATGAGAAATTTTCTTGGAAGCTTCTTGAATCTATAATCTATACCGCTGCATTAACTGGTAATTTTTCGTCACTTTAATGCAGGTAAACTGTGCACTGAAAGAGTTTTTCTAGATTTACATTGTAGGACAAGGCGCTTAGACGATACTTGAAAGGTAGTATTCTAATGGTACGCAGGCGAACGATATATATATATACTTTTTGCGCACGTTAGGGTGCTTTGGGAAGGCATGCGTATGCGAGGCAAATTCAAAAAGTATTCAACATTCTTTTTACAACGGCGCTGTTATCGGTGTCAATCGGTGCGTGCGTGATCCGAGTGCGTAGACCAAAAACAACAGCGGTTGCCGTGTTACTGTTGGTCGCTGCGAGTGCGCGCCTGTCGCAGGTGCTGCCCGTTGTTATGCGGTTGTGTACTGTTGGAGGAATACAAGCCCTCTTCAGGACACCATGTACAGCCGACACGGAGAATTGCACACACAAGGAAAATTCTGGCTTTAAGAAAACTTCATGCGATACGTGCGTTTTGCCATGCGCTCATTAAAGGTCCGCTCAAGATGCTTCCATCGGTGAAAATATGAAGGGAATATTCATGCGCATGCGTAATTTCTTTTTTCCGCCCGCAGAAACAGTCAGTTACTGGCTGTCGGCCCATGAGCGCTTGTTGTAAGTTGCGAGCGCTTGTTGTATGTTGTAAAATCACGCCGCAAGTTGAGCGACGGTATTGCATCAAATTTTGCCAAAAGCTTGGCGATACCCAAGCGGAAACTAATGGCATAATTCAGCAGCCTTGCGCTTACTATTACATGAGCGCCACTCATATAAAGCATCGGTGCAGTCGGTTGATAAATGGCCGCATTCAGTCAGCATCGAACCGCGTTCATGTAGACCCTCAATAAGCCGAAATTAGAATTACTTCGGAGACACTCCGTCTGGAGATACAGCCAAACCCGACTATATCGAACTCGGGTAAATTCACCTTCATGTCTAACTACTTACGAACACCACAATGCTTTAATGTCATATCTTACGAAAATGTACGTCTGCATCGAACAAAAATAACCGCAACACTTCATACTTCGAAAATTTATCAGTGCGAAACGCCCCAAGAAGTAGACTTTCTCTCATAAAAAGTTAGTTTTTCTCGCGGAAGCAGGCTCTCCCGCATGCTTTTGGGAGCGCGAGCGGTGCCAAGGCGGAGTGTAGAGTGACCGGATGCTCCAGGCACCCGACGAGTGCGCACAGCTGCGTATGAAGATACTGGGGCGTTGTTTACATGGATACTTTCTAACTCGCCCCCTGCATATGAACCTCACCCCGAACTACAAACCGCGGAAAATTAAAAACTAAAAACAAAATCTTTGCGTATTGCGTATATCTTTGCGTATCGTCAAGCAGTGTCGTGAAGTCAACTTGCGCACGGATGTTGGCACCGAGGATACAGTAAATTCTTTCAAAACTTTATATCGCACTGTATAACATATCGTACTAATTCCCGTTTTCTTTCTCTTTTTTTTGTGAGTTCGATATAGGCGGGTTTGACTGGTAGCACAGGAAGTGCTGTACAATGCAAACAGTGATCCGTCAGGCTCCCTGCTTACCCGACATGGCTCCGTGCAACATTTGGCTGAATGTTGTTTGGCGTTGCAAACAGTGGCATTACTTAAATGAGTGACAGACGGTGACTTGCATTAGTCGCTGCGAATCCTGCGCTGACGTGTCGTGCAGTAAATCAAAACAAAGCGAAACTTCGCACAACCTCGTGGTTGTTTAGCAGAAAATTTTTTCTAGCGCAGAACAAAAGTTACTCTTTGCAAGCTTTTTTTATATATTACCAACAAAACGTACTATGCTGGATTGTGTAATCCATATCTCCTTTTTTTAATTTGGATTGCTACACTGCGAAAATGAAGCCGCAATGTGAGTCAAAATGCTATGCTTCCCAACTTTGTCACAATGTTTCTGCGACCAGTAATAAAGTATGCGGATATGTGTACGTACCGCGCATTCATCTGACGCAGAGAAGTTCCTGGTTGCTGTCCATGTTACAGCAGTGATCCTTGAGGTTGCGTGTGATCGTACAAAAGTGATTGTTAAGGTATTGGCTCCTTGTACGAGCGCCAAACATTCGTAGTCTGCTTGATCCCACCGCGCTATGAAGAGTGCGGCATAAAGATGGTTCAACGATGGTTCAAGGACTTGTGTACAGGGAAAAATTGGAGGCGCTGCGGTGAACTTGTATGCATGGTACGTCTTTTTGGCCACATATGCGTGTCGTTTTCAATCGCTTCTTTCGTGCTTATTCGCCCAATCGATGTGTTATAAGAAAACTCCAATGAAACATGCATTACGGTTGAGCCGGGACACATTATCAAGCCTTCGGTATAGGGAATCATTTGTTTAATCAGCCGGGTACATGGCTTTAAGGACAAGCCAAGTTCAAGCCGAATCCTGACATTGCCTTCCAGATCCCGCTAGGCAATTTTCACACCACAGTGGCACCAGATTTTTATTTAGGCTGCAGTGTAAGAAACGTAAGTGTATCTGCGTCCCGTAACTGCGGCACATCAACTCATTATCGTCGTATTACCATACCAGCTTGTTGTAACCATGGTTACACACTTAGATCACATTTAGATCGTCGTAATCGTGCCAACTGCAGTGTACGAGATCGGCGAGGACACTACGGGTCCTCAGCTCCGCGATTTTCAAGCTCTCGCCTTTTTCGTCGCGCGTATCTCGGGTCCCGATCGACGCCAAATCGCAGGGGAGGAAGGCCCTCCGGACTCCACACTGTCGTCACCGCCGGCACGCGTTGCCGCTCTTACGCAAACAGTGGGGACGCCATTCCCTTAACCCCATAACAAATTGTCGCTCTTCCCGCGATCCCGCTGCCAGCAGGGTTGCGGGAGCAGCGTGCGCGATGCGGATGCCAGCGGCCGGAGTATCTATCAAACGGGGTCTCTCTGCATATATGTTCACGCGGAGGAAGAAAAAGTGGGGAAAAGAGCGTAGTGCACACACACACACGTCCGTAACGTTTGTTTATATATATTCGGGGATCACTGGTGCGTTCCTCATTCGGGAATTTTTAAAACGAAGGGAGAGAGACCGCAAGAACAATGACCGCGTGGCCAACGACGCGCGAGTACGGGTGTGTGTGTGTGTATGCCTGTGGGTGCGCTGCGGGAGTGGTGGGGTTGCGGTCGGGAGTTTTTTTTTACTCCTTTTTTTCCATATCTTTGCCAGATCCGGAGAAGCGTGAGTGCGGCGCTTCCGTCGGCGGCAACGCGAAGGCGCAACGCCGCGCCCGCCGCACGGTCCCCATTACGCGTGGGGAGGGCCTTCCTTCCTTCCTTTGGGTGCTCGCGGACGCGTTATGTAAGGGAATCCATTAACGTGGGGGGCGCCCGGGATGCAAACACACAAGGAAAGGAGTAAAGAGGAACCCCTTTTGGGGAGAGAAGTTAGCCACCCCTTTCTTCCCCGTCGCTGGCCTTCTCCTCGCTCTTTCCCGCGTGGGGTTTTCTTTCTCCCCTCGGCATCTTGCAGCGGGAGAGAGTGGAAGAAAGGAAAGGCGAGCGCCTTTCCCGGTATCCCTAATTGCATTTCCAGAGCCACGGCTCATTTGCTGCGAGCGCCGTGCCGGGCCGGTTTCTTTCCTTTATTAACCTTCCCCTTTCTCCCTTCTGCACCGGCAGGCACACGCGCTCCGAGAGTGTACTAATTACGCTCCGATAGCGAGGAAGAAGGGAGAGCCGCGGGTGTGCTAAGTGCAGTCGCCTGTAATGGGGATACGTACCCCCCTCCCCTCCTCCGTCGTCGTTGTGGTGGTGGCGGTGGTGGCAGGACCCACGTGACGGCCGGCCGGCCGAGAAGGTTCCGCCCCGTCGGCGCTTCTCCCTTTGATGTGCGCCGGGGCCTCTTCGATCCCGCACTCTCCTCCAATCACAGCGGTGCCGGCGGCTCGCCCGTGTTGCGCGCGAGGTGGGCCGTCGCGTCGGGGAGCGCCTGTGATCTCGGGCGACGCGTATGAACATATAGTTTCATAAGTTCCCTACGAAGGCTGCTCGAGAGAACGGTGGCGCTGGTGTGTGCCCGATGGTTCCGCCGTCATGGCGCTGACGGGGCTGTTCGTAGGTTTGCCTCAGCTTCGGCCAGTTCTGGTTTCCGTTGTCTCAGCGTTTGCGCTAATTGGTTATTCCTAGAGAAATGTTGCGCTGTGAATGCAGCCGCTCCCGTTGGTCACGCATGCACGCATATGAACCGCTCTCCTGCACTTTTTTGGAAAGGTATGAGTGCTTGGAGGTTGGGAAAGACATATCGTTAAGAAATAGCTTCGGAATAACTATATGACATTCAACGTATCTGGCTTCCTGATCTGCGTTGAGCTCTCTATGGTTGGGTCTTGATGTGTCTTTTTTTTTCTGATTTGAAAGCGGTGATATGGCTTCGACTCGCGCTTTGACTTGGATAACACACGCCTACATGAACACACCAGGGTGGATATCGGTATAATAACGAGTAAATGAATGAATGAGCAAATAAATGTTTCAGTCCACAGGCAGGAAGAATTGTGCACATATCCACGTGCTATCCATCGTTATCTTGTTAGCTGAACAACCGCTTAGCCTGGGTTTCCCGTACACATTTAGTGGAGAGTGAGATTTGCTTAAATATTCAACTGTAAGTGAGAACGTTGAGTGAAATGATTGCCTGATGCACAGGCACAAGGTAAGGTACAAGACACACCACAACAGATAACATGCATATTGCACTGCAACAGGCTGCGGCCACTCGTCGATAGGGTCAATGGATACAGCTGCTATGGGTACCAGGGCACGCAGGAGTTCGAGGCAATAAGCTTGTTCACGCCTACGCCCGTGAACTCTTACACCGGGCCTCCGCTGCTTCCTCCACAGCGCAACTACTCGCTGACCAGGACGACCCCCAACCCCTCTTTTTCCTATATTGATATCCTGCAACACATTCGGCTGAGTTGACGCACTCTACCCCAACCTGATCCTAAATTAGATAAGGCAACGCAAGTCGCATGGCGACGATTACAATCATTATCCTTTCAAAATCACTTATGTCTTGTCCAAGGTAGATCCTTCGGCGTACAATCCACTATGTAATTTCTGTACCCAGACGGCCACCTTATTCCTTATGGTCTGGGAGTGCCAAGACGATCCCAATATATCGGCCAAACATAATCCTTCAGTAGTCGAGTGGGAGGCGACCCTGTCAGTGCTCTGACCCAGCGCAGAAACGAGCCCTGGTCGACCGAGCCCGTACTGCGGCAAGAGCCAGTGGTCTTCCGGACTGGGAGGTCCAACCACTAGCGACTCAACTTGTTAGACAATTAAATGCTTTATTCTCTTTCTCTCTCCGACTGCGTGCATAATATGGAACATTGCATGCAGGGGATAGGATATGTGCACACCATACACATAACCGTTCTTTTCTGCACCTGCCACCTTTAATTTTAATTTTTTGTTTGCTGGCTAATGCTTTCCAGGTGCTCGATGAAGCAATTGTCTGTTTTGTTCGCTTGTAACGAAAACAGGGAGTCGTTTTAGTGCAAATTACACTAATTTTTTACTGCGTGCGTCGTAGTGTGCACCTTACTATGTGACGTGACCGGACCAGGTACTAACGTCTTCCTAGGCAGAATCGGAAATCTAGGTAGCGTCGGTCGAGCACCCATCACGCGCATGTAGTTACAGGTGCAAAAGAGCGACTTCCTTTGCTTCAGTACGGAGGTGTGCTTGCCGCTTTCGCTCGTTGCTTTTCTCAAGTTGGCCTGGCCTGCGTGTCGCTTTGTAATGCGGCGAAGTGGTCTTGCTGTGTCTTGCTTGTGCAACGGCACGACACGGCAAGTATGTACATCCTGCTTCCTTCATTCAAGCATGCATGCTCGTATATACACGCGCACACTGACTTCCGCAGAAAAAAACGCCGCAATGGGGGAGGAAATGTTGCCCCATTATAATCTGTGGATTCATTTTTTTTTTTTAGGTTTCAATGCTGGCGTCTCAAAGTCACCTTCTAAATATTGAAAAGTCGGGCTTTTTGGTGCAGCATTGCAAAACTATCAGCGCACAATCACGACGAGGACAAGGGTGGTGTGTTCTTTCTTCTTGTCCTGGTCCTTATTGTGCGCTGGTGGTTTGTAATCGCCCTCTAAACCCGCGCCATTTCTTTCCCGCGGAATTCGTTGTAACTCTCCTGCACATTATTTGTTTATGCTGCCCCCTCCTTTGGTGGATCGATATGCTTAGTCGGTCACTGTGTGCTCATTATTGGTCGTTGCAGCTCGTGGGGCGAGGGCCTGTTCCTGATGCTGGAGACGGCGCTGATCGCTGCGCTCGTGATGCGCTACCGGGGCCAGACGAGCCGCGTGCTGGGCTTCACGGCCTCGTACACCTGCCTGCTGGCCATGCTGATGATGAAGGTGGTGCCCGTGCCCGTGCTCTGGTCGGCACAGCTGCTCAGCCTGCCCGTCATCATCTGCGGAAAGGTCGGTCGAGCGACGTCTCACTTGATAACCCCGCACGCGTCTTTACTAAGCGCTTTCCCGAGTCAATAATATAACAATAGTCATAGGCGTGCGTAGGGTTCCCATCAGGGGCGTGAAGGTTCGTCGCAGCGTCTGGG